>NC_143570.1:87093181-87243863 GCF_054136105.1 Typopeltis vanoorti
AAAAAAACAATGGGTGAAATGGAAAGAAATCTTGCAGCTGTTAAGCTACATTTTCATATCATGTATGCATGCACAACCAGAGTTTCAGTTCGATGGACTGCACGTCAAAAATAATCCAGAAACTATATGACAGAAAGTTCACTTGTGGTCAAAGGAAGACTCGAGCTATAATTGTGAGTGTATTAGCACCTTATGCAATGGCTGTTTTCAGAAACTAACTTGAGAAAGCTAGTTTCTGAAAACTAGCTTTCTATGTGTCAATAATGATAGACAGTTCTAACCACAGTGCTTTGAAAATAGTTCCAGTTCGATACTTCATACCAGAAGAGGCCATCAAAACTATGGTTCTGGAATTTTTAGATTTACCGTGTGAAACTGCAGACCAACTTACAGAATATAATAAATTTAGTTTAATCCTTTATCCAAGTGTGAGCAAACAAAGTTTGCACCTGAAAGTATCTTCAGGACTAGGGTAAGGTGGTACAACACCAGGGCACTTCTTGCAAAGGTGGAGCAAGCTACCAACACTCCTATCTCAGTATCTCCCATAATGCAAAACACATCTCCTTGCGGATATGTCTAATGTTATGCATTAAGGGAAGGGCCACAACCCAGACTAGTTTCTTGGTGATCTTGCACTGATTTACATTTGTTCACTGCTTCTGTGTTACTCATGAGAAGTTGAGGCCAGACTTTTTTTCCTTTCATTGTTTTTTTAGGTGTTTTTCTTTAACATAAAGGGATTGGTTATATTATCACATATATGACCAATTGCTTCCTTTTATAACGAATACATTTTAATTTAATGAAACGTGCACTGGTTTTTTTTTTAGCAAGTGCCAATAACTGTTATTAATTAAAATGGTTTAGTTTAATTTATTTATTTTATTTATTCTTATGGCAAAAGGAATACAAAGTAGCTACATTGTCCAGTCCAGAAAGCCAGTCCAGGGCATTATCCATCACCTCGTGGATGTCCTGGAGGCCACCACCATGAAATTGGCACCTTGGGCAGTCATTCACAATATGAGTGATCGTCTGGGCCACGGGGACTGAGACAGCCTTCCCATGCCCCCTCCCCCACCAGCAGTGTTACCCTTGTGGTACATTGCTGGTGCTTCAGCCACAAGAAGTCCCAGAGATGTAACACCGGTAACATGAACCTAATGTCTCTAACCAGGCATTCAAAGGTACCAAGCCTCCTGGACCACTTGCAGCAACCATGATAAATACTTAGTTTAATGCAGTGGCTCTTTGGTCGTGATACATCCTCTTATGTTTTAAAAGGTCATGGTATCTGTATTGTAGTTAGAAAAATGATGAACAAAGGTGGCTTTGTTGTATAATACTATCTGCATTAATCTAATTAAATATAGTATAATCAATGCCTCATCTTTTTATTTTTTGTGTGTGCGTGTGTGTATATTTATTTATTTATTTATTTATTTCAGGGTGATTATGGTGATATATCCTCTAGAAAAGAGCTAAGGAAGAAGTTAAAATGTAAACCCTTTGAGTGGTATTTAAAGAATATATATCCAGAACTTTTTATACCAGGGGAAGCTGTGGCATCTGGAGAAGTGAGTTTGCTGTTTTTTTCTTCATAAATGGAATTTACCCATGACAAAATACTCATTACCTTGAGTGTTTTGTCATGGCTGTCAATCTAAAGTAGCAGTA
Source organism: Typopeltis vanoorti (assembly GCF_054136105.1). Lineage (NCBI taxonomy): Eukaryota > Metazoa > Arthropoda > Arachnida > Uropygi > Thelyphonidae > Typopeltis > Typopeltis vanoorti. Next base: position 87,094,862 of record NC_143570.1, read on the forward strand.
TTAATTCAGAGGACATACCCACACTTTAGCTAAAAATGGCCTGAGAAATGTACAAAATAAATATTGAAATGAATTTGTAGCTCAAAGATAATGCCACACAAGTTTTAAATTAGATAAGATTTTTAAAAAACTATTGTCAATATTTCCTAAACCGTCCTACTAAAATGCAACATTTCACTCCTCTGTAAGAGGTACTGCAGCTAAAACAAAACAGTAACATTAGGCTGAAAATTCATGGAGTTGCTAGATTCATTGCACGAGATGTCACTGAACACTGTTAAGTCTTTTACACAACTCAAAAAACATCTGTTAATATTTAGATAATGTAACAAAGATAGTGTACTTTGACTGGACATAAGAAATATTTATCATAAAGGCTTTCAACTGAAGGCAATAATAAGTTTAGTTTAATCCTTTATCCAAGTGTGAGCAAACCAAGTTTGCGCCTGAAAGTATCTTCAGGACTAGGGTAAGGTAGTGCAACACCAGGCAACTCGTTGCAAAGGTGGAGAAAGCTCTCATCACTCCTATCTCAGTATCTCCCATAATGCAAAGCACATCTCCTTGCAGATATGTGTAATGCTATGCATTAAGGCAAGGGCCACTACCCAAATGGGTAGTGGCCCTTGGGAGATACTGAGATAGGAGTGATGAGATATTTCTCCACCTTTGAGATATTTCTCCACCTGGTGTTGCACTACCTTACCCCGGTCCTGAAGATACTTTCAGGCGCAAACTTTGTTTGCTCACACTTGGATAAAGGATTAAACTAAACTTATTATAATCTAACCAAGTGAAAAATAAACTTTCAACAACTGAAGGCGAGTTGTTAGTCATACCATAGTGACAAGAATACTGTAGACCAGCTGAAAAAAGAAAACACACACATGGAATAACAGACACAGGTCGGTTAATCCTACCTCCATAGCCTGCTATGCAGGTAGGATTAACCATTACCATGAATTAAGTTTGTAAACTACCAGTTGTATTATCATAAGCTAAATCTAGCAGTGCAATATGTGTTATAAATTGTTGAGAATAAAAAAGTAGCCACTTTTACACTGCTAGAGTGAATTATTGTGCTTCTACGTTGTTGCAGAATATTGATTATATATCACATTTTTAAATGGAGGGGTGAAATATTAGGAAAAAAAAACCTCTTTGCTTTTAGCTATATTACACCCAGGTGTTTGTATACTGTTACTACCCATGCCATTTATAAAAGCACTTCTGTGTATGTTGCTTTTTTATTTGAATGAAATTGCAAAAGTGCAAATTAAATTTCTAAAAGTTTCAGTTCAATTTAGATCAGGCATTGTGATAATACTCCTCTAGCTAGGTGCTTGCGTTGGGTAACAAAGGTAACAGATTTAAAATATTTTAACATCAGAAAAGGGATAGCATTATATAATTGATTTTCACTGCTTGTTTGATGATACTGACAGTTCACTATTTTCATTTTGTTCTTGCTTATTATAACAGCATGCTTCATTACACCAAGAAGTTTTTATCATTCCTTGCAGCATGATATTGTTCACTGGTTTTTTTTAGTAAACAAATTTAATAAATCTCTGGAAGTAATTTAAAACCATTTTATTTCAAAAGCATACATAGATATGCCATTACACCAGAAATGTTTAAAAGAAATTATTATCAAAACCATTTTACGTAAAGGTGTCTAGACATCTGTATAATTATATGTTCAGTATTTTACAACTTCTGCTTAGAATGAATTCCAGATTGTGAAAAGCAATGTAAATAAAAAGCTTATTTTGTAAAAGTATTATTATAATTGCAGCTCATTATCAGTTGAATATGCTACTATCTCTTCAAAAATTATATAATTTTTTTTTATAACAAGTTGCTAGAAATTACAAGTTTAGGATTAACATTTGAAAGGTCTTAAATGTTTTAGCACATAAAAAAAACTTTTTTTCCTTAGTAGTTATTATTAAGAGAGACCTCCAGGTAGTCAAGGACTCCTTGAGGGAGGCCGCGTTATCTGCACTAGCTGTCATACCTGTTCATAAATTCTTTCACACTACTTGCACACACCAATATCCAGTGGCAGTCCATTCCAATCACGTACCACTCTATGAGAGAAAAATGTAGCCCTCACTCCTTAATTTCATTCATCTTCAACTTCTAAGAATACCCTCGCATCCTTTCCCCACCCTCCATAAAATGAAAAATGACATCTAATAATATCCTGTAAGACTGCTTTCATGAGTTTGTAAGTCTCAGTCATATCACCCCTCTTTCTCCGGTTTGCTAGTGTCTACAGTCTATAAATTCTCATTCTGTCAGTAATTCAGTATTTCACGATCCTGATATCATTTTTATGACTCCCCTTTAGACTTTCTCCACTGTAGAATCACCATTGAAACCAGGAGACCAGACCCGCACATAATAGGCAAAGTAAGGGCTTACCATGGCCTTGTAAAGAGGCAAAATGACTTTCTTATCTTTACATATCAAAGTTTGTTTTGGCATTGCAATTATTCTCTGAGTTGCATTTGCAACATGGCTCTTGGACCTCAACTTCCTATCTACAAAAACTCCAGGATCCCTTGTATGATTGGTTTCTTCCAGCCTGTGTGAAATGGTAAGAAATCATCTGAACCTGAATCAGATCAGACAATTTAAGACATGTATGTCAATACCCAAGCTTTGGGAAGTGATCACTATTAATTGTTCATAAGTTTTTAATTAATAATTATATTAAATCAAATTATCATAATTTTTCATTTGAACTCGATTAGTGTAATGTATTATTTCAGCTGTGAGTGAGACATGAGTTAATATATACATGATTTTTAATTCATCTTTTGAATGTAGTTAATGGTCTATCTCCTTGATGATGTCATCTATGTAATGTTGGATCAAATACATTGGAGTTTTTGAATCAATTCTATATAAATTTTTTTTTGCATGTGTAAGCCATGAAACTTAGTTTAATATAATATGACACCGGATATCTCATCACATCAAAGTGCATGACTTTACGTACACTAACATTGAACAGATAGTTATTTTTACATGCCCACAATTCCAGCTTATTCAAATCATTCCAAGTACTGCATATTGGCTATACTCCTGATTACCTATCTTTGCATCATCAGCAAAGATAGGTAGGATAAAAAAGTTTATATATACCGCATTTGACATGCAGTACAGTAACCCCCCTAGTTACAAAAATAATGCGTTCCGTAAACCTTTACGTAATTTGAATTTTATGTAAGTTGAATTTGTAAATTGCTTAAGTGTAACTTTGTAAGAAACTGCAATATTTATTATTATTATATGTGTGTATATATAGATATGTACAGTATATTATTTACACAGTATTATTTTATAAATGAAACATCATGCAGCAGTATTTACTCAGATATAAACTATAAAAGCATGAAAAATATATAAAAGAATATAAAAACAAACTGAAATAACACTTTTCAAATAAAAAAATGTCTTTAGCTCTGCAGTGAGAGAGTCGGCGCTGGTAGTGGATGGTTGTGAAGAGAAATGCTGTTCTCTGGCAACTTCTACCCCTTTCGATGTTGAAGGCTGAGTGTAGTCAGGGTCGTCTGAGTTGTCATCTTGACGTTGTTGTGAGCGGCATCCCACAAACATGTCTAGAGTAGATTGTGTGGTCACACGCTTTTTGTCATCGTAGATGGCCTTGTAGTTAGACATATCGGAATGGATATGGCGGCTAACATTCTCGAACCGCTCGGTGTTCGGATCCATCGATTCTAATTTTGCTAGCGGCATGTCTATCAGGTTAAAAGCCTCGGCTAGTCCCTTTGTTGTAAATTTCTTAACGTCTGGAGTTAGCGGTTCAATTGGCATAATATTTTCTTCAGAATTTCAGAATGCCTCCAACTGAATAACATCGTCATTAGTAAGCTCTTCATTGTGACTCAAAAGAAGCTCATTAATGTCAATATTATCCACTTCCAGCTCTAATTGCTCTGTCAGTTGCACACACGTCTCCATCGCTTGCTGTAATTCTTGTGTCAACTCAACAACTGCATCAGTCATTGTCTGCTATCCTTCCTTTAAACGATTTTGCACCATTTCTGAACAGAGTTTCTTCCACACAGCATTCATTGTTGTCCGCTTGACTTCATCCCATGCCACCCCGATGTTTTTGATAGCGTCAAGGATATTATAATTCTTCCAGAAATCACGTAGAGTAATGCCCTCACCACAATCAAGGCCATTGATACAGTGGCGTATCTGTGGCGTATGGAAAAGCATACGCCACAGATAGTAGGCTTTGAAAGGCACAATAGCACCTTGATCCATAGGTTGCAATAGTGCGGTGGTTCTAGGAGATATGTGAACAACTTTTACATCAGAATGAAAGTCATCCAACTCTTCTGGGTGGCTGGGGGCATTGTCCAGGAGGAGAAGCACTTTAAACGGGATTCCTTGGCACAATATTCCTTCATCTGGGGAATGAAGTAGTTATTGAACCAGTCTGCAAACAGCACACGTGTAACCCAAGCCTTGGTATTGGATTTCCAGATTACGGGCAGCCTACTCAGGTCAGTGTTCTTAAAGGCCCGTGGTCTTTGGGAATAGTACACTGTAAGCGGTTTAAGTTTCAAGTCCACCTGAAGTGTTGCCGCCAATCATTACAGTGATCCTATCTTTTGCGACCTTGAATCCGGGCATAGATTTTTCCTCTTTTGCAATAAATGTCCCTGTTGGCATCCTCTTCCAAAACAGAGCCATTTCATCAACATTAAATATTTGCTCAGGCAAATATTCCTCCTCCTGAATCATTTCTGCCAGAAGTTCGGGAAATTTACTTGCTCCGTCTGTATCTGCACTTGCTGCCTCACCCGTGACTTTGATGCTATGTAGATTTGTACGCTTCTTGAATCATTCGAACCATCTAGCACTAGCTTTAAATGCACTCTCCATGTCTGTGATGCCCTCCTTCTCTTGTAAATCTTTATGTAAAGACCTAGCCTTCTCCTGGATAATCAGAAAACTCAATGGTATCCGTTTCTATATCAGATTCTCGATCCAGTGAGACAACAATTTCTCCATCTCTGAAATCGGGTCCAGCCTCTTCTTGGTAATGATTGTGCCCTTCAACATTACCGCACCTTTCATGCTTTCAACAATGCAAACTTTATCCTTCACTATCATATTCACTGTTGAAATAGGTCGATTTATATCCAGAGCTATTGTTGATATAATTTTCCCGTCTTCATACATACGAATTATTTTCAACTTTTCTTCTAAACTAATTGCAGACCTTTGTTTTTTAGATTTATTACCAGCGCATTCGGTTTTGTGTTTTGAATCCATTTTAAGGGTAAATAAACAACAAATACTAACAGTGATAAACAAGTGACTAAACTAACTGCGTGAGGCATGGACTACTGACGGGTCAGGGAAAGGAGGAATTGTTTATGGAGTCCTTATTTCTAATTGGTAGGTTTTAGTTTGAATGTTACGGCTTTTGCGCACTTGCCCTCTGCTGCTGTTGGTGTTTACCGGTAACCTGTCACTGCCTGTTACTATTTGTTACATTTGCTGTGAATGCCAAGTCTAGTTAACATTATGTCGTTGCATGCTGCAATGGATGTCAAGGACGCAAAAGCCATAAACATGTTCATGCACGCTAGTAGTTGTAATTTTCAAGATTTATTACGTAATTGTGAATTTGTGTAAGTCAGGGGGTTACTGTATACACAAACTATATACTGCATGTTAAATCCTTTCCAGTGTCATTAATATATAGATTGAATTACAATGGACCAAGAATCTTGCAGATTTGCATCACTTTTATATTCACCAGTCAGCCATCCTCATATCCATGTCAATATTTCATAATCAAACTCCATATTCTCCATTTTATGTGATAGTCTTTTCATGCTGTATTCTGTCAAAAGCTTTAGCAAAATCCAAAAGTATCATGGTATATATCCATTCCTCTTGTCTAATTCAGCAGTAATATTATTACATAATGTGAGCAAGTTGCTCAAACATTATCTTCCCTTTGTAAACCTGTGCTGTTCACAAAGTATAGTTTCTCTGTTGACTTATTTCTGTATGCATGCCCTAACCAATCATTACTGCCACTCTGGAGACACTGATAGGTTGATAGTTGGATATATCAGTCTTTTCATAATCCTTGTGTAATGGGATTACCATACATTCTTTCCAGTTTTGTGGAATCTTCCCTGTTCTGAGACTTAAATTATATAGGCTGTTCAAAGGAATAGCCACTTGCTGAACACTATTTTGGCATCCTTGCTAATATTCCATCAGATCCTATTGCAGAATTCGTATTCATATTGTGCAACAGCTCGAGTACCTCCTCCTTACACACCTGAGTTTCTTCATCCAGTGAAAAGGTAACAGTGAGCTCTCTGTTGCATACACCAGGTCGATAACTTTTACCAAAAAATCTACTGATCAGTTCAACAATTCACCAACATACTACAATTGATTTCAGTAGAGTTATTTTCTTATACTTGCAACATAACAATATAATTCTTTTGGGTTGTCTTTAGCTTGCAGTGCCAGTTTCTTTTCATACTCAGACTTAGCTTTCTGGCCTGCTGCTTAAAATTTTCATAACTAATTTTATAATCATTATGCATGGTATTATATTACATCAACATCTTTTTCTTATGAATCTCTTGCTTAATTAGATTAACTTAGTTTCTTCTTTGAACTATAGAGACACAATCTGATATTGCATCATTAAGTATTTTTTTAAATGCTTCCCATGCACTATCAATAACCTTGTCATCCAACATCTGATACCACAGCACAGAACACAGCATACTTCTCAGGTGGTCACGATTTCCTGATTTGTAGTTCAGCATATTAACTTTTCTGAATGGAACATTGATAACTTGTCACTTCCCAAGTGAATACTACAGATCATTGTCACCACCCGGGGAAGAATAGTTAAATCTTTAACTGAAATCCCCTCTGACGCTATAATCAGATCTAATACTGTTTGACCTTGAGTTCCTTCTGTCACATTCTGCTTGAGAAAGTTGTTTTGCAACAGCCCAATAAATTCAGTTTCATTCTAATGAAATCTCACAGCTATCCAATAAATGTTTAGATAATTAAAGTCCACTATTATGTTTCCCATCCATTATCTTTATTTGGTAATTCATTTCTTCGTTGATCCACTAGGTCTGTAATAACACCCCACTATGTATTTGGTCTTTTTTGGCTTCAATCTCACTGTTACTAGTATTGCGTAGGTCTCGACTCTAACTAATTTAAATTCCTTTAAAATCATTAGCAGCACATCTTTACTTCTTCCATCCTGTCTATCCTTCCTAAAAATACTGTATTCAAGCTAAATTAATTGAAACTTGATGGCCAGTGGAAGTATATTTAATTATTTCAACATAATTTTTAATCTGAATACAGTGTTTTAGTAGTGAGGTAATTGGATCTGCATTAGATTTAAAAAGTATGCTGAAATAATTAGGATTTAGTGTGTAATTTAATGAACCACAATTGCCATATGATAAGCTTGAAAGTGTTTGATATTATCCATTAGAAAGATATTTAACTGGTGGATTGAGAATCATTTTGTGTGCCTTAGGAAACTTTAACTATCATACATTTCCACAGTTCATTTCTGTATGCCCAGCATAAAGTGATATTTCCTGAATGATCAGGAAAAATTGAATTTGATATGACAGGAAGTTAGGGTATATGCTTAAAGATTATTGGAGAAGCTCATGAAAACTGTAGCGGTAGAGAGGGACTAGAGATCCCAAATATGTTTTTCGTCCTTGGTAGTATAAGCTGTGAAGGGTTCAATTACATTTAAAGCTTAATAGGGATATCCAATGTTAGGCTAAATCCTTTACTCATTCAGCAGACTCCTTAAAGATTATAATGCAAATAATTGATACAGTTCCAATGTGAGTGTTTAATGAACAAAACAAATGTCTAATAATACTCATTTAAAAAATGAATAAAACTTAGTTAATTATTATCCATGGATATCTGTTTATTCTGTTAAACATGAGTGATAATTGAATGTAAATATCAATATCCCTACCAGTTTAGTTGCAAAAGAAAAAATGACAGGTTTATTATTTAGTATTTGTGTTGACTTATTCTGATTTATGTAATAAGTAGATGATCTCTCTACTGGTTGGTTGATGCCATTGCAGTTTTCTTATTTATAATAGATAGCCAAATTTCACTGTTGCAAACTAATGAAATGTCCCAACCAAGCCCCATAGGTATAATCCTATCCTAAGAGAAATTTACTATAAGAAATTATTCCTTTAAGTTCCCATGAGTTTGCTTTAGCAACAATATTTAAGTTTCTGCTATGTGATCATTTGGTACACTTTTTTTTTTTTACTAATGTAATACTGGGCTTCTGACCCAATGTTCAGTTTTCACCTTTTTATAATGTTCTTATCAATTATCCTTGGTTATTTCTTAGCCAAATGTATGTATATGCTAATAATTGAGAATGTAACCAACTAATTTATGCCTGATATGTAGTATGAAAGTTGTCCACTAAGTGCAAAAAATATATAGCTATTTCAAAATTTTTAAATAATATGGTTATCAAATTTTATATACATGTTTTAATTTTCTTTCTTATTATGCCACTCAACTAGGTTCGTAATGTAGGAATGGGATCTGGTACGTGCCTTGATAGTCCAGCTCGACGAGATGATTTGCATAAACCTGTTGGCTTATACCCTTGTCACGGGCAAGGTGGAAATCAGGTAATATTAGAGTAACTGTTTTGTTTTCTGAAATTTCATCATCATCAAATTCCTGACATGTCCCCTCAAGGGGAGTACAGAATATGATAGTACTACATGAAAAATTTACATCATTACTAACTTCCTACAATGTTCCTCCAAATCAATCTATTAATCTTATATTTCTATCTTCTTCTAAGGCACTTTTTACCATATCAATCCACCTATATCTTGGTCTTCCTCTGGGTCTTTTTCCTGCCAACCTGGCAGAGAACACTTGTTTTACTAATCTTTCCTCTTCCATTCTGTTTAAGTGACCATACCACCTGAGATTAGCTCAGCTAACACATTCCTGGATGCTAATAATATTAAGTTCTTTTCTAATATCCTCTTTTTTAATATGGCATTGCCACTGATGCCATCTGTTCACCCCTCTAATCTTTCTCAGGACTCATATCTGCAGTCTCTAGTCTTTGGTCAAGTGTTTTACTTCTACCCCAGCTCTTAGATCCATAAGTTAAAATTGGTTTGAACACTGTCTTGTATACAGCTAATTTAGTGTTTTGACTAATTTCGCTCTTATTCCATATAAATTGATTCAGTTGACTTCCTACCATACCAGCTTTGTTGATCCTGTTGTCTAGTTCCATATTTAATTTACCATCTTCACTAAAAATCGTGCCTAAGTAGCTGAAATGTTTTATTTGTTCAATAGGTTCTCCATTCACAATGCAGTTGATATTTTCAATGCTTCTGCCTATTTTCATTGTCTTTGTCTTGTTATTGCTGACCTTTATACCATATCTATTACAACAGTTATTCAATTTAGTCAGGGAATCTTGTAGACTTGTAGCAGATGTATTTAGAAGTATAAGATCATCCACATAAAGCAAAGAGCTGACATTAACATCTCTGATTTTGATATCAGATTTAATACCACTTTCCTTCAAAATGTGATCCATATGGATAATGTATATCCTTGTCTGACACCAGATTTAACATTAAACATTTTCCTGTACTTCCTTCAATTCTAACCTCTGACTTATATCAAGCAATACTTAGTCTTTATTTGAGTTGTGAGTCAGCAGTTAGAATTGAAGGAAGTACAGGAAGATGGTTTAATGTTAAATCTGGTGTGAGACAAGGATGTACATTATCCCCTCTGTTATTCATTATCTATATGGATCACATTATGAAGGAATGTGGTATTAAACCTGATATCAAAATTGGAGATGTTAATGTCAGCTCTTTGCTTTATGCGGATGATGTTATACTTCTAATAAATCCGCTACAAGTCTGCAAGATTCCCTGACTAAATTGAATAACTGTTGTAATAGATATGGTATGAAGGTCAGCAATAAAAAGACAAAGACAATGAAAATAGGCAGAATCATTAAAAATGTCAACTGTGTTGTGAATGGAGAACCAGTGGAACAAGTAAAACATTTCAGCTACTTAGGCACAATTTTTACTGAAGATGGTAAACTAAATATAGAAATAGACAACAGAATCAGCAAAGCTGGTATGGTGGGAAGTCAAATAAATAAATTCATATGGAATAAGAAAGAAATTAGTCGGAACACTAAATTAGCAGTATACAAGACTGTGTTCAAACCAATTTTAACTTATGGATCTGAGAGCTGGGTCAGAAGTAAAACACTTGACCAAAGACTAGAGACCGCAGATATGAGAGTCCTGAGAAAGATTAGAGGCTTGAACAGATGGCATCAATGGCAATATCATATTAAAAATGAGGATATTAGGAAAGAACTTGACATTGTCAGCATCCAGGAATGCGTTAGCAGAGCTAATCTCAGATGGTATGGTCACTTAAATAGAATGGGAGAGGAAAGATTAGCAAAACAAGTGTTCTCTGCCAGGTTGGCAGGAAAACGACCCAGAGGAAGACCAAGATATAGGTGGATTGATACGGTACAAAGTGCCTTAGACGATAGAAATATAAGATCTGATAATGTTGGAGTCTTAACAAGTAACAGACTGATTTGGAGGAAAATTGTAGATAGGAAGTTAGTAATGATGTAATTTTTTCATGTAGTACTGTCATATCCTGTACACCCCTTGAGGGTACATGGCAGGAATTTGATGATGATGATGATGACTTACAATTCAAATAAAGACTAAGTATTGCTTGATATAATGCCGCACTGACACCATACACTTGTAGCATTTTGAATAGCCTCTCTCTCTTGGCACTTGTCATATGCTTTTACCAGATCTACAAAACTTAAATGCAGATCTTTGTTATATTCCCATGATTTCTCAACTATTTGTCATAAAGTGAAAATTTGATCCTGACGCCTCTATTTGGCCTGAATCCCGCTTGTTCTTTACCAAACTTCCCTTTCACAATCATTCTCAACCGTTTCTAAAGTATACTGGCATAAATCTTGCCAGGAACATGCAGTAGAGAAATACCTCCGTAATTCTCACATTCGGTTTTATTTCCTTTTATATATATGGGTACTATGAGAGCTCTACTCCAATCATCTGGAATTCGTCCCTCTGTGCCTGGACAGAGTCTTACAGTGGCTGCACTGCATAGTGTAGCCACTGTAAGACTTTTATTTTATACCTTCATACTGGAGCATTTCTGGTTGAATATCATCTACTTCAGCTGCCATTCCACATTTCAGACTTTTGATGGCTTTTTCTACTTCAAGTATGGATATGTATTCCTGATTACATGCCTGATCAGTGTTTTTTATTACTGTGCTGTCATCACTGCTAGTTTCATTTAGCAATTTTTCGAAGTAATTATTCCATATTGAGAGTTTATTTTTCACTTGGTTAGACTATATGATAAGTTTAGTTTAATCCTTTATCCAAGTGTGAGCAAACAAAGTTTGCACCTGAAAGTATCTTCAGGACTGGGGTAAGGTGGTACAACACTGGGCAAGTCGTTGCAAAGGTGGAGAAAGATCTCATCACTCCTATCTCAGTATCTCCTATAATGCAAAGCACATCTCCTTGCGGATATGTGTAATGCTATGCATTAAGGCAAAGGCCACTACCCATACCGGTTTCGACCTTTATTGAGGTCTCGTCACTGGGAGCCAGGCCCAGTAGTGAAGACACCATGGCAGAAGCAGTGAGAGGTCATCCCAACCTATAAGAGTTGCCAAAGGGTGTACAGCCTTATCATTAAATTACTCCGGATTCAGAGAAAGATGTTGAGAGTTTATTACACTTTTTTTATATAATCTTTGTCAAGTAGCTTTATTTTATCCTCCTACATGTTTCGCCAATTTTTCTATTGGCATCTTCAGGGAATACAAACTAGTAAGCTAAAATGAAGGTTACAGACTAGGTTATAACTGATGGTTCTAATTCATACAAAAAATTGGTATTGTGCGTGACAATGTGCTTGTCTCGTTAACGTGATTTATTCGTTGTGGCTCATGACGTAATTGTTATGAAAGTTCATTTCTTTCATGTTTAATGATCTGATAAAAGTTTTCCAAATTTCTGGTAAAATTAGACCTTGATTCTTGTTTAGGTTTTCAGTTTTACGGGCGACTGTAGCTGCTTCTTTAAAGGTTCTTGAATGGTAGTTATCTTCTGTGTATGGCATAAGGCTCTTATCCCACTCAATGTGATGGTTAGTAGAGGCAAAGTGGCATGAAAGGCCTGAAATGTCTTGTCTGTTATTTCTGACATATCCTATGTGTTCTTTCTTTCTCGTTTCAAAGCTTCTAGAGGTCTGACCTACGTAACTGATACCACATGAGCAAGGTATATTATATACTCCAGAGTACTTGTAGAATGGGTGAGGATCTTTCGGTGATCTTAAAAATTTCCGAATAGTGTTGATTGGTTTGAATGCCACTCTGATCTTATGTGGTTTTAAAAGGTTAGCTAATTTTTTGGAAATGTTGCTGACAAAAGGAATCGTAATTGTACTGATGTATTGGACGTCATCACGTTGTCGATGTGGTATATCAAAGAGAATCTTGTTATAGAGTCTTTTTGGGTAACCATTTAAAGAAAGTTCTCTGGATATTGTGGTTAATTCTGTTAGTAGGTCATCCTTGTCTGTCGTATACTGTATAGCTCTTTTCTTGAGACTATGGATAATGCTAAGTTTCTGAGCTATGTGATGAGCTGAGTTGAAATGGAGGTAACGTCCAGTATTTGTAGGTTTTCTGTATACAGATAGGTTGATACTATTATTGGTTTGTTTCTCTATTAAAATGTCAAGGAATGGCAGTTTTTTATCTTTTTCCATTTCTAATGTGAATTTGATGGTATAGTGGAAACTATTGATTTGGTTGAGGTAATTCATTAGTTCTTCTTTCGTATGATCCCAGATGATAAAGATGTCATCTACATATCTGTACCAAATTTTCGGTTTTGGAATGATCTGGGATAAGATTTTTTTCTCTAGATCTTCCATGAATAAGTCAGTACAAGGAGGTGAGAGGGGGCTACCCATAGCTAATCTACAAACAACTCACTGGATTTTCTGTGCTTTTCTGTTTTCTACAGATATTCCCAAAATATTTTTGTATGTCTGAAAATCATTTCCTGCTCTGCTATTTAGATCCCTAACAAGCAGGACTGGCAGAAGCGGGCGGTGCTACGAAGGGGGCGCCGCCGCACGGTTCATAAGTTAATTTTTATCATAAAAACAAAAAATTCTTAGAATGATCAATATTAAAATAAATAAGACCGAATACACCAATAAAAATTTTTAAAAAATTGTATATTGCCGGCTGTTTACAATTTTGCAGCGAGAGCAGGCTAAATGCTTGCCTACAGAATGTTGTGTCTACTGCATTCTGTCTAAAGTGAAATGGTGAACGGTGTTTAAGCTCAGAAATGAATTTTCTACAAAACATTCGTTGCTAGTTAACCAGTCATATGGTACACATCTCAGTAGGCTACTGACAGTAGCGCAGTGCAGACTATTATTTCGTCTCTGTGTCGTGTTGTGTAATAATTTCTTGGGGGTATAAAATAGAAATGGAATCAAAAATTTAAAAAAAGTTATCCGGTGCACAAAATCGTAAGCATCATGCTGCGAAAGAAGCAGATATTAAGAAACAAACTGAGGCTCTTAATAAATTTATTAAAATATTCTTATGCAGATTGTAACCAACTCGATACATCAGAAATCAGAGTTGAAGAACCGTTCATATCATCCAGTTTGCATGAAAGTACTATTGCAACTATTGAACAAGATAACAAGATGCATGATTTAAGTGAAAAACAGTTAGGAGAAGATTTAGTTGTAGTTGACCATGAAACTAACATATTGTTAGTTTCTGTAAATTTAGAAGATCCAGGTGAATGGGGAAATATTGATGAAAAATTACGAGTTGTTTTAATTGAAATGGGGCCTGTTCAAAAGAAAAATATAATATATCCCAGAGATACATATGGCCGTAAATTTGGCAACACGTATTATAATAGAAAAATGAAAAACGGGGAGCTTGTGCTGAGAACGTGGCTCATTTATTCCGAAACTTTAAATTCTGTTTTTTGCTTTTGTTCCAACTTTTCGCACCTACTGAATCAAGTAGTCTTGTAGAAGGTTATAACGATTGGAGAAAAATGTAAGTACAACTTTGCACATACATGAGACTAGTTTAACTCGCATGAAAAATTTCTTAAAATGGAAGGAACTTGATAAAAATTTAAAAAAAAAAACTACTATTGATTGCCACTCAAAGCATGTATGAAATGGAAAAGAAACATTGCACGAGTGTTTTAGAATGCTTGATTGAAATTATAAAATTCCTTGGTAGCCAAAATTTAGCTTTTCGCGGATCATCTGATAAATTATATGAAAGGAATAACAGTAATTTTTTACAATTAGTTGAACTGTTTGTGAAGTTTTATCCCATTATGGAAAATCATGTTGAAAGGGCCCTACAACGAAACAATAGAGTACACTATTTGAGTAAAGACAGTCAAAATGAAATATTGGAAACTTTAAGTAACGCAATCAGGGATAAAATTGTATTATCAATTCGAAAATCTAAATATTATTCCATAATTTTAGACTGCACACATGATGCAAGTAAAACAACAAATGATCATTAGTTGCATTTTCCTGTGAAAATGGAATTGTCAAGATCAGGGAAAACTTTTTAGGTTTTGCAGATATATCAGATTCCACAGGACGTGGTTTATGTGCAACAATAATGGAACAACTAGAAAAATTGAACATTTCCATTGAAGACATGCGCGGTCAAGGGTAGGACAATGGGAAAAATATGGGCTCCAAAATTTGCTTTGAACAAAAATCCTTGAGCTTTTTACGTGCCATATGCTGCTCATACTCTAAATTTAATCATTAACAATGCAGCCAAAGTGATTAGTTTCTTTGCAATTATTCAAGAAATATACAATTTCTTTTCATTCTCTTACAAACGTTGGGCAATCCTTTTAAAGTCAGTAAAAAAAATTAACATTGAAAAAGCCATCAGAAACACGATGGGAAAGTAAAATTAATGCAGTCCGCCTTCTACGATATCAGTTAGGAGAAATTTACGATGCACTTTTTGAAATTTTAAATAATGAGAATTTTAATAAAGAAACTTAGCATGAAGCACAAACATTATGTGGTAAAATAAAGGACTACAAATTTATTTGCTCTCTTATAACTTGGCATGATTTACTTAACAATATAAACCCTGTGAGTAAAATGCTTCAAGACAAAAATATGAACATTACGCTTGCTTTGGAATCTATCGAAAACTTAAAAATATTCTTACTAGAGTATCGATCAGATACAAATTTTAAAGAAGTTCTAAAAATGGCAAAAGAACTGAGTGAAGAGGTGAATGGAGAAAAAGAATTTAAAACTGGTATGGAAGTTCGATGACGAAAGAAGACAAGACAATTTGACTACGAGCATCAGGACGAAAAAATGCCACAATCGGCAAAAGATAAATTTAGAGTGAATGAGTTTTATACACTTCTAGACGTTGCAATGTATTCGTTAATAGAACGTTTTGAACAACTAAAAACATATTATGATAATTTCAATTTATTGTATAGATTACCACAAATTAATAACGAAGATTTTTACGAAAAAATTGTGACGATTTAGAGATTCTCTTGAAAGCCGGCGACAATAAAGACGTAAATGCAATAGAACTATATGACGAGTTATGTGCTTTCCGGGATATTTTTCGGAATGATAATTTAAATATTCAAAAGCCTTTCGATATTCTTAATTTTATTATGTCCAATAATTTATCTTTCCCTAACTTTTCAATTGCTTTAAGAATACTATTAACCTTACCTGTTAGTCTAGCGAGTGGTGAACATTCCTTTTCCAAGTTGAAATTGGTTAAAACCTACTTAAGAACAAGTATGTCACAAAAAAGACTTGTTAGTCTGGCGTTAATAGCTATTGAAAATGATATATGTGCGGAATTAGACGTTAAGACCATTATTTCTAATTTTGTAAATATGAATTTAAAAAATTTCAAGTATATTTATGTAATTTAATTTATTTTCTGTTATTCTGTAAAGATGTTATTTTTCGAATATTTATATTAAATATTCTAATTATTTCTGAATTCTTTTCTTATTTTCTCATCTATGTTGAGTTTCTTTTATTTTCCTAAGAGATAGTTTCACTTATAAAAATTTTTACAAGTTACTAAGAATTTTTTTAACTTTAATTAAAATTCATTTTAATTTTGTTAGCAATTCGGGTTGGTGGGAAGGCTATAATCCCTGTATCATTATATTCAATGATTAAAGTGAAGTTGCTTTAACTTTTGAGAATTTTTTTGAATATTTGGGTTTTTAACAATTATCCTGCCTAGTCAACACTCCTGGTTCGTTACATTTAGCGAACTAACGTGTGGCTCTTCTGTCAAAATTAATTTAAGAAATTTCAAATAATTTAAATTTTTATTATCGTAAAAGACCCACACATGTCCGGATCGTTACAGGGGTGCTTAGATAGAAATTGCATGCGGGCAGCAGAGACCCTAGCACCGGTTCTGCTAACAAGGACCAACTTTTCGTTTTTCATTGTCATTTGCTTTCTCTAAAGTCTGAAAAAATTCCTCCACTTCTACCTAAGCAAAACTGTCTGTGGAACCATAAGCACAAATAAGTCTCATTGTCCAGTTTCCCATTCTGATATTTGCCCACATGACTCTACTTGAAATTGGCTGCCATTCAAGAAGATTAGCCTTGTATTTAGTGTCGAATACTATGACTACTGCTTCTTTTCCTTGATTGTCTGAATATAACCTTTTGTATTTATTGTTCAGAAAGATCTCTCCAGTCTTTGCCTTTTTTTGTTTCAGTCACCCCTATTATATCAATTTGGTATTTATCCAATTCCTCACCTAGTTCCATTTCTTTGCCATTCAGGCTTCTTATATTGATAGTACCAATCTTGAATTCTGGTGATATTGAGTTGGGGTATGTTTTAGGGTTTGTCCCAGTAGCTGACTTTTTGCTGTTTGCCCTGGTTTCCTGGAAGCCTTGTTTAACTGGGCGACGCCCCAGCCGGCATGAAATTCTGTCATGTTGTACCATCATTTTGTATTTTGGTTTAAGCCACTAAGAATACAATTTGGTTGGCTAAATCCCAAATTGCCAGCCCATCCTTGTTTGTTCAGTATTCAGGTAGATAGCCAACAGGGTTCATCACGAGAAGGTGAGGATTGAACATTAGATCAGAAGCTCTGGTTGATTTTCTGCATTCCTTTAAAGGCTATGTGGAGGTCTCCTCTCACTTATACAGCATTTCAGTTTACTTTTTTGGGAGTATAGATTAATCTGTTTTCTTCCAACCTGGATGTAAATAGTATGAGCAGTGTGGTTGCAAGAATGTTGTAACATTTGTCCTTCATTTTCTAATGAGATCTAAGTTCAGATCACACTTATACAAGAATCCTTTATGAAAGTTTTTTCCCCCTGCTAAAGATGGATTATATGATCTTAGTTTGTAAGGATTTACTCCTTTCTTTTAGTGTTACACGGTGATCAGCATTCATTTTAGAAATTATGGATTTACAACCGTGTTATAAATGACTCTTTTTATTATCCCGACATTTCGATCTTCATATCAAGATCATCATCTGGAGCATACACAAATATACAAGACAAGCTGCGTTATGTTACTAACAGTAAGCTAGAGAAACAATGATTTGATCACATGTTATTCTACTGGCATGATCTCTAGTGAAAAAAAAATTACATCAAGCTAGATTTAATTTATGATAACATGAATAAACATTCTTTCTTACAGATAGTTTTCTTTCAGTAACAGTGATGCCCTATTTTTAGTATTACAGTTGTTATTTTTGAAAAAACTTTGTTATTATTTATAAATTACAACATGAATAAACATTCTTTCTTACAGATTTTTCTAACAGTGATGTCCTATTGTTAGTATTACATTTGTTATTTTTGATTTAGGATTCTGGATTTTCTACAGTCCTGTTTATAGTTGTTCTTAGAGAGGAAGGATTTGTGGGTCGAATATATGCCTTCCATATGTTTGGGATTTTTAGACCATCATTATTGTTCAGATTGGGGTGGTTGATAATGATCTCACAGGCTTCTTAAATTTGTTTTCATACCATGTTTTGGTGTAATGTAGACAACTAGTTCTTTTCCAGTCAATTCTATGTAAGGTGTTCAGGGCATGAGCAGAAAGGCCAGCTTCACCATAATTATTATATTTGATGTGTCGTTTATGTTCTTTTTGTCTGATCAGAATTGTGCGTCCTGTTTTTCCTATGTATGGTATGTTGCAGGTGCAGTAAATACGGTATACTCCAGGGTGGGCCAGCGGAGGGAGTGGGTCTTTGGATGAGTTGAGTAAGCTTTTTAATTTTGCAGGAGGTTTAAAGGTGACTTTGAGGTTGTATTTTTGTAGTACTCTGTTTATTTTGTCTGATGTCCCTTTAATGTAGGGAATGGTTTTAGTTTTATTGTAGTCTGGTTTGTCTTTTTTTTTTATTGAGGTCTTGTAGAGAATTTTGTTAATAGTGTTTTGGCTGTACCCATTTTTTTGAAAAGTATTGCTGATCACTTTAAATTCTTCTTTCAGTGTCTGTTCACTGGAGCAGATCTTCAGAGCCCTGTTTTTAGAGTATTGATGACACCTAGTTTTTGTTTTGGATGGTGGTAAGAGTTTATGTGTATATATTGGCCAGTGAAGGAAAGATTGCCCGAAGGAAGACATGTGACAAGTGTATCTAGAAACGGAGGTGTGTTCTGTTTTTCAATCTCAATTGTGAACTGTATGTGTTTGTGTTGTTTGTTTAGGTGGCTAAGGAATGTATCTGGCAGCCATGAGACCAGATCGTGAAAACATTGTCAATGTATCTAAGCCAGATTTTGGGTTTTAAAGGAGAGGAATCTAAACCATGTTGCTCAAAATGTTCCATATAAAAGTTAGCAATGGGGGGGGGGAATGGCGAGCCCATAGCTGTGCCTTCTTTTTGTAGGTAGAAAGCGTTTTGCCATACCAAATAACCAGAACATAATACATGCGCAAAGAGTGCCGGAAGGAATTTGTTCTGTAAAAGAAGAATTGTGTCATTGATTGGGACATTCATAAAGAGGGCAGAGATGTCAAAACTGACTAATAAATCATCTTTTTCTAATGTAATGTCTTTGATGATGTTTATGAAGTGTTGTGTGTTTTTGATATAGAAGGAGGGGGGAATGACCTACCAACTCCTTGAGTGTTGCTGCTAATTTTTTGGCTAAGTGATAAGTCGGGCTATCTGTCCCTTCGACTATAGGCCTTAGCGGTGTGTTTTCTTTGTGAATTTTCGGTAGCCCATAAATTCTCGGGGAATGAGCATAGTGCGGAAATAGTTTTTTGACTGTATCTTTGGGCCATGTGGTAATTGACTTAAGTAGATTCTCTGTTTTCTTTTTTATTCTGTTGGTTGGGTTGTAGTTAACTAATTGGTATATGTTATTGTCCGAGACCAGCAGATTCATTTTTTCTACATAAGTGGTTCGATTTAAAATAACGGTGGCGCTTCCTTTATCAGCTGTAGTTATTATGATGTTCTGATTTGACTTTAGTGATTTTATCGCTGTTAATTCGTGTTTAGTTAGGTTTGTTATGATTTAAAATGTTGGCAGTTTCTAAACATATTTTTTCTGCTATGTTATTTGGGATGAATCTTAGGCCTCTTTCAATATTACAAATAAATTCAAGTTTGTTTACCGATATGGGTGCTATGGCAAAATTTAAACCTTTATTAAGTATCGAGATTTTGTCTTTGTTTAAAGTGTGGTTGGAGAGGTTAACTATGTTACTATTACCTGTAGGCGATTGGTGGCTCCTGTTGTTTCTTGCTTCTGGTTGGTTGTTATTGTTCACTGTGGAGAAATTTGAATATGGCAGCTGGTTCTGTCGATCTTTTAGTCTTTGGAATTTGAAAATGAGGTTTTCTTTCCAATTAGTTAACTATAACCCAACCAATAGAATAAAAAAGAAAACAGAAAATCTACTTAAGTCAATTACCATATAGCCCGAAGATATGGTCAAAAAACTACTTTCGCAATACGCTCGTTCCCCGAAAATTCACAAAGAAAACACACTGCTAAGGCCTATCGTCGAAGGGATAGATAGCCCATCTTTTTAAATTAAGGAAGCCTGTGAGATCATTATTAACCACCCCAAGCTGAACAATAATGATAGTCTAAAAATCCCAAACATATGGAAGGCATATATTCGACCCATGAATCCTTCCTCTCTAAGAACAACTATAAACAGGACTGTAGAAAATCCAGGATCCTAAATCAAAAATAACAAATGTAATACTAAAAATAGGACATCACTGTTAGAAAAATCTGTAAGAAAGAATGTTTATTCATGTTGTAATTTATAAATAATAATTTTTTTTTAAAAACAAAAATAACAATTGTAATACTAAAAATAGGACATCACTGTTACTGAAAGAATGTTTATTTATGTTATCATAAATTAAATCTAGCTTGATGTATTTTTTTTTTTCACTAGAGGTAATGCCAGTAGAATAACATGTGATTGAATCATTGTTTCTCTAGTTTACTGTTTGTAATGTAACGCAGCTTGTCTTGTATATTTGTGTATGCTCCAGATGATGATCTTCTTGATATGAAGATCGAAACGTCAGGATAATAAAAAGAGTTATTTATAACACGGTTGTAAAATCCATAATTTCTAAAATGAATGTAAGGATTATTATTTAAGGACTGTTATTTACTGATTTTGTACAGACAACCAAATTAGAAAAGTTTATAGTCAGTAACTAGAATGAAATCTACAACAATCTTTCTTTGGAGGGCCTAGTACTATGAATGCAAACACCATTTTGATAAGGCTACAGAGGCATCTTGTTTTTGTGACTTTTTTTTTTCCCTCTCTAAAGCTGTATTATTATTATTCGTGACTCATCGCTGGAGGATACCTATTGTACAACTCTCTGTCTCCACTACTACCAACCATCTACATCAGTGACATCTACCACCACAGCTAGTATTTTTTTGTCTGTATGTGGATTGAAAAAGTCCATATAAAGATTCCTCTTGTCATGACGAGACTTGGGCTTAGGCCTTTTCCTATTGAAGGGCGCAATGTCTGAAGGGAGTAGTACTATAGTACGGTCATAAGATTCTATACACCCCAGTGATGATGATGGTGTTTGAAGGGAGAAAAGAAGGCAATGGAAGTGACTTAATATTCAAGAAAATTTCTAATAATCTGTTTTTCAGGTTGTTTTACTGCAGTATTCTTAGTAACATGTGATGATTCAAGTAGATAACTATAGATATATATATACACACACACACTTCTCATTCTTTGTCTTTAATTTACAGTTTTGGATGTTAAGTAAAGAAGGAGAAATCCGAAGAGATGAGGCCTGCTTAGATTATGCTGGAAAAGATGTCATTCTGTATCCTTGTCATGGGTCTAAGGGTAACCAGCTCTGGATCTATGATCCTAATGTAAGTCATTAACTCTATCATTATAGTTAAATATATGCTACTTATATTGTATGTAAAACAGACATAAAGCAACATCTTCTTGTTTTTCGTTTCACTTTGGGAAATGCATGACTGTTAGATGATTTTATTGCAGAATTTAAATGAAATAAACAGAGCTCATTTCATTCTTCAAATTTCTGAGTTCTTTTTGTTCAGTTCAAAAAATATAGTGTATTTAATGTAATTCTTTAATCTTATCTGAATTCCACCCATAAAAAGCTATAAAACATTGCACATTTATTACCATGGCTAGACTACATAATACAGGATTATGTAGTTCACACATGGTAAACTTCCAGTAAGTAGGATAACAGTCTTGTAACAGAAATCATCTACCGCTCTGGAAGCCAGTGCACTATCCATTTCATCAAAAAAGGCAATTGGAAATATAAACTTATATCCCTGTGTTTTGCACCCAGATAAATGCCCTGACTTAATGTATTTAAAAAAAAAATTGCACTATATTTTCATGGTAATTTAATATGTATCACAAACATTTTCTGTGGCATCAAGTTAAGCATCCGTGTTTATCTTTTACCTTTAATTCCATCTCTGGGTAATTAATAACCAGTTGTTATTAATTGCTTAGCTGCTGTGGATTCTATCGTAAGACACTTACTTGCATTCAGTGTACTTGATACATTTGCTGTAACAGCTGAAATGATTCATAGATCCTGTTTACATCTTCTCGAACCAGATCAATCACCACTAAAGAAGTCTAGGACAAGCTGTGGAAAAAAAGAGAGGTATAGCATCCACTCGCTTTCAGTGATGGAACGCTGTGGATTTGTGCAGATTTTTTCAGGAATTGCTTTGCCAAAACATTGGTAACACTTTCTTATTCCTGATCCTGAAAAACATTCAATTCTTTCATGGACAGCTATTCTGTCCTGGTTGAATAGTCTAAACTCTACAACCATTCAAAAAAAAACTACTTTGCTTCGGTTCATTGCTATATGATTATCTTCCATGGATCAGTTGTTCCCAAATAGAATCATCATCATCTTCCTTATACCCTCTTTTACCTTGCGGTGTCGAGGGTCCATTGATCATCGGACCTCACTCCGTTTTTACAGGATAAGGTGGTCAGCCTTATGCCCCGGTGTATCCTATGGCCTGTAGTGTTGAGTTCTCAAGGCCAGTTTGCCTGCTTTGCGGGATGAAAACCCCCAGAATAAACTGGGGAAAAAACCCTGCTGTCCACGCCCAAGACTGGCTAACTTGGCTATGGCTGAGGAAGATCCTTCAGCTCCTCACGTCACTAACGGGAATCGAACCTAGAACACTCCTTCCCCAGGCATATGGTTGCGAAGTGCATAGCCACTAGGCTAACCGTGCGGACTTCCCAAATAGAATCTTCTTCCTGAATTGCTGGCAAAGAGCAATTATTACTGCCTGCTTGTACGAAATCTTGAAAATGACCCCCCCCCCCACGACACAATCTGGCTTTTTCAAGGTTTTAAAAGGGTTAAATGTTTTGTTTGACATGTAGAAAAAGTAATGTGACACTGCTTGGAGTTTCATTCATTGAAAGACTCGTATAATTTCAATCTTCGAGGAAACCTCTGTCTTTCAATCAAATCCTAATGGGATCTGTTTCCTTTCTCCAAGAGAAAAGAATCTGACATGGTTCTTCAAGTGTGATACTATTTGCTGTCTAAACTAATTCGATAATAGAACTTCCTTGTATTGTTTTCTACTTAGATGACATTTTTCATCAATTCAACATGAGAATCATAGAAAGATAGCTGTAGCAAGCTGTTTTTATGTACACTTTTGCTGCAGATATAGTCTTCATTCTGACCCAAGGACTAGGATATACTTTCTACAAGCATATGATAGCGATCAATGGGAAATTTGGGCCATTCTTCCTGTAAGCATGTAATGATCCTGAACTGTTATGGGGCAGACATCCCTTGACTTTACCCGATGCTCCAGTTCATGTTGTTCATTAGGGTTGATATCAGGGCTCTGTGGAGGCCTGATCTCAATCCTAATGAACCCTCATGGTTTGTCAACGCCTACAAACCATGCAGCAGTAGCCTCATTGTCTTGCTGATATAGACGATGGTCAGTTCTGTAGAAATGCCACAAAGTAGGAAGCATTACCTTTTCCAGAATATTCAGATGCCTCTCAGAGTTCAATGTATGTGGTCCCACAAACAGAGGTCCGAGACCAAACTAGGAAATACAGAAGCATATCATCACACTGCCACCTCCAAATTTTATAGTTTGGGTTATGCAGTCTGGTAAGAGACATTCACAGGCATCTACTACATCCATCCATCCATCTGCTCGGTAGAGGGTGAAGCATGATTTGTTGCTCCATAACACAGCTTTCCAAGCTTCTACATCCCACTGAAGATGACACTCTGTTGGTTCGGTAAATGTGGGGCTTGCATATTGCCGTCCTGCTATGAAAACTCATGTTGTGAGCCTTAGTTCTGAATGTATTTGTGCAGATTCATGTTCCGGTTGATGCCCAGAAGTCTGCATTCAACGTGTCAGCCGATGAATGGCAGTTTTTACATATTATCCTTTGTAGCACCCTATGGTCATGTTGGGTGAGTATGGTGGGTTGTCCACTGATGGTAGCACTTCCATCTCAGTATGTTATCAATGATTGTTGAGTTGGGAAGGCCCAATTTGTCAACAACTTGCAGAACAGATAGGCCTGCAACATGGCATTCTATCACAATGCCTCTTTTAGACTCTGTCAGTTCCCTTCTCACAACCATTTCATCCAGACACAGTTGCACTAATTTGTGAGCATCATATTTCTTCAGTTTATACCAGCTGCAAACACGACTTGTTACATGGGTCTAGGCCAGTAGGGCTTGATGGTTGGATCCCTGAAAACTGTAACTTGAACATTGCTAATTCCTGGTCTTTGTATTAAATCTCTTGAACCATTTGTTTTATTTTGTAGAAGCTGCTTTGTATATTCTGTCAAAAATAAAATCCCTGCCAAACCATCCCATATAAACAACTTTTTTTTCCCTTTTCCTTGTTTGGGAAACCATATATTTCTTTAGTTTGTGCAGCAAAGAACTATTTGCTAGCTCTTAGCATAATGCTAGACAATCCTGTACACATCTGCATGCCATTAAGTAGCTTTATAAACACACAAAATAGAATATTCTCATTTTCTGCCTGTCTATATACCTTTCAAAATTAGTATTTAGTGGGGTATATTGCTGTCTTCCCAGACACCATAATATCTAATCGAATTCCACTGGAATGTCAACTATATTGGTGAGTTTGTTTACATCTTTACAATATCTTTCTTTACTTCTCCCTTCTGTTATATTGATTGCAGATTAATTATTAAACAAAAATCATATCCCAGTGGCAACATCGTATAAATGAAATACTAATAAACCATATCAGATCAAGCCTGAAATTAAACAGACCTAGAGAGGAAGTTGTTCTTGTCTGGCTCTATATAGATCATTCAGAATCTTATCTTGCATGCCCTACTATTCAGAGTCAGTGACGTCTTGCATTAATCCCATATGCACAAAAAGTTAAAAAAAAAAAAACCTATAACCACATCAATACTATGTGAACATTGCCGTTGATCTTATGATTTATAAATATATAGCTATTAGGTAAAATTTCTATGCAATTTGGCATGTAGAAATTTTACCTTTTATTTTTGTTTATAGATGAATTTACATTTTCAGCTTATATTCTGCTTACAAATTGTTACCTAATATTAAAGAAGCACTTATACTGCAGTGATCATTGCATGATTGACTTAGTCTGACCAGATTATATAATAATTATTATGTAATGTGAAGTTAAAAGTTATAACAAGATATATATATCCACAGTGGAAAATAACTTTCTCAGTTAATATATATAGATATGCCTATATTCTTTAGAATAATAAGCCTCCGAGGAGTCAGCAGACTCTTCAAAAAAAAAAAACCAGATCTAAAACTGTATATATATATATATTTTTTTTTTAAATGATGTAGGCATGAACAGTTTTCTACATTGGCAGATTAGTATAATATCTCTCAAATTAACACTAGATCTACATGAGTATTTTTCAAAAGTAACTATTCCTGGATCTAGTATACACACTAATTAGATAATGAAATGTAAACACCTCTACATAATAACAAAAGTGAGTCAAGCCATGCACAGTCACATTTGTTTTCAATGATTACTAATTTTTTTTTTTTTCCTCTTTCCCTACAGAGCCATACCATCCAGCATGGAAGCAGCCATAAGTGCCTCGAAATGGCTGCAGACAAGCAGCACCTGTTGATGAAAGAATGCTCAGGAGATGAGCGGCAACAGTGGAACTTTCAGAGCTATGACCCGTCCAAATTAGTTAAGGATTAAATTCTTCATAAATTAGAAACTAAATTGATTTGTTTTGCCTTTTCTAAAAGGACAACTGATATGACATCTCACATGTGCTATCACAGAAATTATTGGAAAACATTTTCAAGAGAAACCTTTTTTATATATATGTTGGGACAGCTGTTGTCATTTTCAAGGAAGTTGGTTGTGTCTCTTCACTGCCATAACTGACAAAGAAATCGGACTTCAGAGCCCAAAGAAGCTTCCAAGTTCCAGTGATGCAGGAAAAACTTTAAAATCCCACAAGTGATTGGCACTGTTTCCTCATATTCTGTGCCTTACGTCTTCAGCATTCCATTTGTAATTCAATTAAGAAATAACACTGAGGTGGCAGGATCCATTACCTCATCTTTGTATATCATGCTGTGAAGCAATAAGTTAGAATAAGGTGGTTTCCATGGCTGTTGATAGTATCACTGTTGCCAAAGTTCATATGGATTGATCAAATCTAATCATTTTGTAATTTTAAACCAAGAGGAAGTCCAGTAGATATAATATATATTGCTTGGAACTATTTGATGTGATAAGATTTTTTTATAACAAGAAAAGAAGAAGAAAGAAGTGGTAATTTAAGTGAAATAAATGGTGACTAGTTAATTTGATAGTAACATTACTGTGATCATGAATTACTGGTTTGCTGATGGGATTTAATTTCCTTTTTATGAAGAATTAGTTTTGGTATGTCTTTCAGAATAAATGAGAGAAATAATATTTTTGTGGCTGAAGAGATTATTAGGGGAGTAGATCATGCATGTTTCCTTCCATCATTTAAAAGGCCAGGTATTATATTTATTTAATAGTAATTTTAAGTTCTTGGTGTGATTTGAAACTATTTATTGGGTGGCAGTTTGGGGACTTTTTTTTTTTTTTGTAAATAATAATATTGGTACATACGTGTTTAATCTTAAAATGTATCATACCCAAGAGAATTTTTTTTTTCCCTCATTTATTGTTCCCTTAAAATTGGCTGAAGCCAGAGTCCATTACACTTCTTTGCCTGGTAGTCGAGAATATTCATGGCAGGATGATATGCTACGTGTGCATGATTTTTTTTTTTAACAAACTGCTATATATATATATATAGACTGGCATTAATTTTTCTCTATGATATTTGTAAATAGTAGAATGTAGTTAGTATTCAAGGGACCAAATGATATCATTAACATGACACATCAAATTAAATATCACAAAATTTTCAAAAGGAAAAAGTCATTAATTAAAGTGCTGAAATGCAGATTTTTTTTATTTATCTCCCCCCCCTTCTAATTCTTGCTTTTCAAAACTATTGCATAAAGAAAAGTTGAAGGATTTATGTTTCTACTTTAAGAGAAGTTTTTGTTATAATATGTTAACTCACTATCCCAGCTGTGTACTAGACTATATATATATATTTTTTAAAAGCACATTTGTTTGAAACTTTGTATAGAATGGATCCTAAAGATTTAAATGAAAGGTATTTTAAAAGAATGGAGATGTAGCAACATAATTGTCCAGCAGTTGGATAAATAGTGAACAGCTAAATAATCAATTACTTCCTTAGCATGTCCCATTTGTTTTGTATCTTGTTCTGAAGTGAACTGCCATTATAATTACAGGATCTAATACTCCTGTTAAAAACTGTTGTTTATACCTTTAGCTAATATATATATTAATTGCATTTTAAATTGAGATATACATTTACTAAAAAAAAAAAAAAATTAGGGAAATACACCTTAGCATACAATTACATTTTATATGCATACATCCCTTCTAATCTAGAATAAAATGCTATTTTTAAAATGTAGTTCACTGACTTCATTTTTTTTATGTCTTTTAATTGCATTATTATAACAAAGGCTGTTTGTTTTATAAAAATCTTTAAAATTTGTAGAGAGAGTTAAACATCTTACAGTTTTTTTAATGTATGTAGCTAGTAAAGAGTTCCTATACATTTACTGTAGTATAAGCCATAGAATAAAATAAACACTTTAGGATCCATCAGACATCTTATGCAATGTTTTATGAGTATAACTGTCTTTATTACGCATAAAAATAAAACAATGTTCTCTTATGGACAGTAAGTGGGTATATGATTGACATGTTCAGTCAGTTAAGAAAAACATTGGATTGTTATATGATATGTAGCTTCTTTATATGAAGAAAAACTCAACCAACATTTAGTTGGACAATTTCTATCATATTTGATGATAATCAAGCAGTGCAACTTCAAAATTAGTAAAGGGTTTTAGTTAAGCAAACCAGTAATTCCTAACCAGGCTGAATAATGGTGCTGATATATTCCAGGGAGGTGGGGGGGGGTATCCTGTATGGCATACATTCCATTGCAAATATATAAAGTGGAAGTGTTATCCAGTTAGTTGCAGAAAAGAATTTAGTATTTTATTGATAGCTTGATTGATTGTCCTATATTCAGAGCAAACCTGGGTACAGTGTGGTACCCATGACCCGCTTTTACTGTGTGCCTTATTATGGAAAGTAACTTATAATAGTGTTGGTTAATTATGAAATAAACAAATGGAGAAGGATGTTATATATGTGTGTTTGTTTTTTCACACTTCGCTATGCACATAATTTTTTTTTTTCAAGCAGGACTGTGTTAGATGGAATCAATTCCTCTTCCCGATAGATGTAAATGTGGCTATTCTCATTAAAGTTACAGTCGGTTTCAGTGTTAACAAATCTCTCTACAGCATATGAATGCATATATCTGGAAAAAGATCCATATTCAGTCTTAATTTCACAACATGTTTTTCACTGTTGATCCTTCATTATTCTGAGTTTTAGCTTAGGGTGTGGGTAATTTAAAACCATATGTATATCTGACAATGGTTTTCAAACAACTCATTGTTAGAAATAAAGGCTGCTCTTGATTTATATTATCAAATCCTCATCCTTTCTTTGCAGTTGTTGACCGTGTGCT
This sequence comes from Typopeltis vanoorti, assembly GCF_054136105.1. Taxonomy (NCBI): domain Eukaryota; kingdom Metazoa; phylum Arthropoda; class Arachnida; order Uropygi; family Thelyphonidae; genus Typopeltis; species Typopeltis vanoorti. The sequence goes on from NC_143570.1 coordinate 87,123,884, forward strand.
TCCTCTCAGCAAGATAATAAAACAAACATCTATCATTTGTTTTTTTGCTGTGCCTGAAAGATAAGCATTTGTTCATACCACAATTTTTGACCTTTTACTAAACTAAACTTCTTTGAAAACAAATCAAACATCACTTATTCACATGAAAAATTATTTATACAAAGTACTGGATATTTTATCTACAATAATTAATTGTCGTGGAAAGGCTTAGACGTTGGTTTTACTAAATAATTTAAGGAAATTACAATGTAAACTAGGATATACACTAAAATAAATTTTAATATACTTGAAAATGGCAATGTGATATTGAAGGAACTTAAGAACAAGACATGTGCACGCAGGCACAACAAGCAGGAAGCTATTATTTCTCCTAAAGTCCTGATGATTAGCTATCCAGGCACTCGAAGATGACCTTTCAAGCACCTTTAGCCACGAAATTTGGTCTATTTTATATGACATTTCGTGCACTGCAGCAGAGAAAGAATTTAAAAAAGAACTTGATCTCGAAACCACAACTTCCTACCGAAATGGTAGTCAACCATTCGTCATTTAGTGTGAAACCTGAAGCACTCGATGCCCTCACACGTGGCCACAACTTTGCCATTGCACCCAGAAGAATACCTGCTGAAGATATTATGATGCAAATTGAATGCGGGATACGACACTTTCCAGACCACGTCACCAACGATATTAGACTGGATGTGGCTTGTGTTCTGACCAAAGCTAAGCCAACATGCCCAGTAAGGAAATTAAATCTCTACTAGAATTAAAGAAAATAATAATCACCAAAGCTGATAAAGGGAATGCCACAGTATTGCTTAACCAAAAGGATTACACAGGTAAGCTGAAAGCTCTATTGTTAGATCGGGCTCCTTACCTCCCTATCGAGTACAATCCCACCAACTCGCAAATTAAAAAACTCCACAGGCTCCTTAAGAAGGTTACTTCTTGGCCTGTGGAAATCATTAACAAATTAAAACCATTTAACTCCATACCCCCCTGTATTTAAGGACTCCCAAAAATACATAAGGAAAATGTGCTTACGTCCCATAGTGGATGGCATTGATTCCCCCACATACAAACTAGCTAAACATTTGGCTAAAGGTCTCTCACTATACTGGCAACACACCTTCACACATAAAAAAACTCAGCCCACTTCAAAGCCAGCATAGAAAACCTTACACTCGAACACGCTGACATAATGGTCAGTTTTGATGTCTCCTCCTTAGAGGTAATCTAAGCTAAATTTCCTCCCGATATCACAGCCCTATTTCAGTTCACAATGAACTCAGGCTATTTTGTTTGGCAAGGAAAATTCTACAAACAAATAGAGGGGACAGCCATGGGTTCACCACTCTCCCCACCCTTGGCCAATTTCTTTATGGAGACCTTTGAAGAAAAAGCCTTAGCCTCTGCCCCACAAAAACCAACCATATGGCTTCGCTATTTGGCCACATGGCTCCGATACACTCCTCTCCTTCCTAACACACTTAAACAACCAACATCCCAGAATCAAATTCACCCTGGAAGAGGAAAAAAACAACTGCCTTCCTTTCTTAGACACACTAGTCACCTGCCAGCCTGATGGAACCTTGGTTTTCTCAGTCTATAGAAAACCCACCCATATAGGCAGATACATTCACCAACAATCCCACCACCCCTCCTTGCAACAATATGGAGTCATTAAGACACTACACAACAGGGCTAAACTTATCTGTTCAAATGACAATGCCTAACCACAAAACTAAACCACATTCTCGACACTTTCTCAGCCAATGGCTACTCCCCCCCAAAAAAAATATTGAAACCAGTAAACCACAACCCCCCCTCACAACAAGGATTACTCTAAATTCCATCACCATACCCTATATCCGAGGCACCTCAGAAAAAATTACAAAAATCCTAAAAAACAACTTCTTGTTACAGACCATATAAAAAATTGGCATCCCTTATCCACTCTACTAAAGACCCACCTGGTGTATACCATGTCCCTTGCAGCTGTAAGCTGTCCTACTTTGGCCAAACAGGCAGGACAGCAAATATCAGAATTTCAGAACACAAGGACTACATCCGGTTTCACCAATACAGCCACTCTGGTCTTGCTGACCATGTGCTGGATACCTACCATAGAATACGGTGGAAGAAAGCCACGATAATACACCGTAGTAAATACAAATATGAAAGGCTTTTCATGGAATCAGCTTCGGCCCTAAGAAACAATCCGAACCTCAAGAAATTTGGCTGCATGAGACTGCTTAAAATTTGGGAAACCTACATCAGAAGACCTTCAGCCCATTCGCCCAAGAACACCAACATTGCCTGCTAGGGGGCACCATTAGGACTTTAGGAGAAATAATAGCTTCCTGCTTCTTCCTCACTTACTGTTTGTTGTGCCTGCGTGCACATGTCTTGTTCTTAAGTTTCTTGAAAATGGCAACGTGACATTGCCGAAATATTGAAGTATATTAATTATTTTAATGTATATCCTGGTTTACGTTGTAATTTCCTTAAATTATTTAGTAAAAAATACTTAATTGCTTCAGCTGGTTTTTCATCAAATAAGTTGCACAAATAGGAATTATGATATGCCATTCAAATCCCAGTGTCAAAAAGCACTTGGTTGATGTGCATTCTTTTAACTTATTTCAGTCATGGATGTTAAAAATTTGTGTATTTATATAGTAAAAGAATAGGATAAATAACAACTATATACCTGAAAAAATTTTTTTATTGTATTCTAGTGTAAAAAAACAAACTTCACAGCTTGGAGGTGTTTTTTTTTTTAATCGATTATAAACTAAGGTCTAGATTATCTGCCACTCGAAAACTTTGACAGACATTTATGCCACTGTGAGATTCAATCCTATGGCATTGAAGTTGAAGAGCCATCTAGGCCACAAAATAGTGGTAGAAAAAAGTAAAATATATGCAAAAGAGCATATATTTTAATACTAATCAGGAAAGTATTATCATACTGGCCAAGAAATTCAGGTAACTCTTTATTCACGCATTTTTCACTCGCCATTTTCTGTATGCTGCTATGTGTATGCCATGTGTGCAGCAAATTACTCAACAATTTCGATTAAAAAAAAATATTTTATTACATTATTTAAAAAAAAAACAGTATTCCCTCTTTAACATGGAAATTTGCTTTACACAGATTTCTTGGAGTTCTATTTCATTCTTGTTTATATGAATTTGACTCCTCAGCATTTAAACTAGTCTGAAAAGTGACTTTCTCAACAATATTAGCCAATAGAAACGCTATGTTATTGTTTCTTATTCTGCAGATTTATATTGTTTTCATCCAGGAAACAAACAAACAATACACACACAAAAAAAAAATTAAATTATCCAATTCAATATAGTTATTTATTAAATACAATAATTATCCATTTTTTTTTATTATTAAATAGAATGATTTGATTGCTTTCCTGGTGATTTTATGACAAACAATTTTATCTTTTGACCTTCTGAGACATTTCTACATGTATTAACTCATCTGTATATGTATATCTCAGTGGGTTGATTACTGTGGTAGAAATGACAAGGAAAAAATCACTCTCAGCTTATACATTCTTGAATCCCAACATTATTAAGTGTCAGATCCAGGAAGCAAATGCACCACTGTACTCCTCTTGCAGTAAGCTTACTTTAAGCTGTCATATACATATATGTGCACACTTGTTTCCCAAATATACAATAGGAAAACTTCTAAAAAAAAAAAGTGTTTGGCCATAGTGAAGACCACCTGTATTAAAGATGCACTCAAACATCTGCAGAATATTATTTTGTTGCTGAAAGGCATGCTTATCTGCATTATTTCAGTGTAGTAAATAAATATTATCCTTTTTTTAATTTTATAATGATTTCTTCCTCAAAAAATAGCTTAATTTGTTTGCTTGATATTTAAGTTCAGTTTTTTTTTAACTGAAGATTAGTCCACGTCAATACTTTTTTTAAATTATTTTAATAAGGTAACATTGAATTTGATTTCTAAAAATATCTTATGTGGAGTGTTCAAATTACAGGTATGGCAATATCTGTAATTTGAACATACAGTGGTATCTCGCTAATCTGAACTACGGATTGAAAGAAAAAAAAAATTTATTTATGACGTATTATTATTTTGTGTACTATTTTTTTAATAATTATTATTATTGCAGTACAGTATAACTATGGTGATACACAAAAAGAGGAAATTCAAAATGTGCATAATTTGGTTAAAAATATAAATTCAGATATTATGGAATGGATTAAAGGTAGAAATGAAATCAGATGCTGAAATTATAAATATCACGCTACAGAATGAATTAGATGACGATAAAGAACTTGAAGGAAAAAAAACTAAAACGTGAAGGGCAACTGACAGTTTTAATATGTGTATAGAATGGGCTAAGCAGAATGATACGCCATTCCACAAAATTTTATTGCTAATGCAGCTCCGAGAAGAAGCATTCGAAAAAGTTTAGCTTCCAAGAAGCCAAAAAAAATCAGTGACTTTTTTACAAAGAAATCAAAAAATTTTTTTTGTGTTGTGTATCAGAAAGTGATATTTTTACGCAAATTAATTTATGTACTGAACTATGCAATTTTATTAAATCAGAATCCTCAACAATACAGATACATGCAAACTAAATGTTTTACTAAAATAAACTTGTGTGCTGTATTATTTTTTACATTACAGTACAGTAGCTTTTTTTTCTATCAGTTACTTCATTTATTTACAGAATTAAATTGATGTACCATTAGAATCTGATTATTTTTGTCTTAAACGCTAGTTATTGTTGTCTTTTGGGGGAAAACTCGTTAATCCGAACGAGCACGGTTTTTATTAGTTTGGATTAGCGAGATACCACTGTATTTGAATTTAACTAATGTGTAAATAGCACATTAGTTAAATTGCAAATAATGGGTAGTAACAATCAACGAAATTCAAATTTGTTGTGGATATTTAAACACATACAAAAATTGGATTTGCACTTAGATTTCCCCTTCCCCACTAAAAAAAAACCTAAATCATTTTTGGAGCATTCAGTAAGCAAATTCATTCAGTTCTCACATTGTTTATAATAATAATAAAAAAAAAAACTGGAAGACTATTATTGCAGTGGAACTTATAACCATGTCTGATAACCCCCTTGTTTTCTCATGTACTGCTATGTGTTGATGATGATAGTGAAGAAATCTTTCAATTTCCTGATATGTAACTTCAAGGGGGTATACGGTCTACTGTTGACAGTGCTATATTATTTACATTATTATTAATTGCCTATCAAATTTTTTTTTCTGAGTCAGTCTGCTACATGTCAGCACTCCAATATTGTCATATCTAACATTTTTTGTTTCTAAGGCACTTTTGATTGAATCAATCAACCTAGACCTGGGTTTTTTCCTGCCATCAGACAAATTAAATGGCAAATATTAAATATAATTGATAACCTTTTCTCACCCATTCTGTTTAAGTGATGATACCACCTTAGATTAGCCCTATTCACACATTCTTGAATGCTAACAATGCAAGTTTCTTTCTGCTGTCTTCATTTTTAATATTCTGTCATTGATGCCATCTATTCAAACCCTTTATTTTTTTCAGAACTAACTTTTGTAATCTTGGGCTATTTCTAACCCAACTCTCACATCTGTAACTTATAACTGGTTTTGAAAAATATCTTGTATAATACTAGTTTATGAATAAGAGAAATTAGACAATAGAATAAGCAAAGTTGGTATGGTGGAGAGCCAGTTAAATAAATTTAGTGTTTTGGCTATTTCTATATTTAATTTGCCATCTTCGCTTAAAAAAGTAAATATCTGAAATATATTACTTGTTTTATAGGTTCTTAATTGAAAATGCAGCTGAAGAACTCATCTTTTTATTGCTGACTTTCATGCCAAATTTGTTGTAGTTATTCAATTTACTTAAAAATCCTGGAGACTTGCACTGGATGTATTTAGGCAGACATCATCATGCACATAAAGCAAAGAGCTAAGTTTGATATCTCTGATATTCTAATATAATTCCACTTTCTTTCAAAATGTGATCCATATAGATGATGAATAAGAGTGGAAATTTCATATTATTGTTGCATTTTGAAAAGTTTTTACAGATATACAGATCCTTGTCATATTCACATGATTTCTCAACTATTTTTCATAAAGTGAACATCTGATCTTGACAACTTCTATTTGGCCTGAATTAGTTCCCATTTATAAAAAAAGGGGAACAACGAGAGCTCTACTTCAACCTTCTGAATTATGTAGTGTAGCCACTGCAAAACTTCCATATTCAATTATTTCTGGTCAGATATCATCTACTCCAGCTACCTTTTCTCATTTCTTTGGCTTTTTCTACCTGAAGTATTGATGTGTACTCCTGTTTTGCCTTCTCCTTGAAAATTTTTTATTACTCTTCTGTCATTGCTTATTTCATTTAAGTCTTTCAAATTAATTACTCCAAATACCTAAGATATCCTTATCTTCAGTTGTCACATCGCCATTATCATCTTTGATTGCTTTTACATTACTCCTTTTTCCATATTCTTCCCACAACTTTTGTTTAGCCAATTGAACACATCAGTTGACTTATTTGCTAGGAACTTTTGGTATGCTTTCTTTTCAAGCATTGCTTCTTTAACTCAAGTGTTCCAATGCAGTGTTCTTATTTTTCTATCCTTGCAGAGTACTTCACCACATTCTTCCCTAGCTGAATCAGTCAGAGTTTGCCACTGACACTCCAATGTTTGGTTTCTGTTTTTGAACTGTTTCATTTTTTCTTCAATAATGTTTGTATAGCTGAGTCTACAGTTTACCTGTAAAAGTTTCTCAAATTTTAAAAAAAGAATTGAACTTTCTTACATACTATTCATTTTTATCCTATTTTAAATTAAGTGATGGTCATTTCTTCATCATCTACTCTATATAATTCCTTTCATAATTTTATCATGTCTCTTCATAGGGCAACACACCATAGACTGATCTTGGAAGTTTTTTCCCACTTGGATAAAGGATTAAACTAGATATATAATTTATAGTCTAACCAAGTGTAAGCAAACAAAGTTGACACCTGAAGTATCTTCAGGACTGGGGCAACTCGTCGCAAAGGTGGACTAAGTTTGCATCACTATCCTTAGTATCCCATAATGCAAAACACATCTCCTTGCAGACATGACCAGAGTAATTTAATAATAATTTATTAAATTATGGCACTGGTCTACACAACTTTTTGGCAACTGGCATATGGAAATATGAGTTCTGCATTGCTTCAACCTTGGTATCACATCTGGGTCTGGCTCCCACTGAAGAGACCTCAATAAAGGTCAAAACCGGTCTGGGTAGTGACCCTTCCCATAATGCTAAGGAAAGTGATGAGAACTTAGTCCACCTTTGCCACGAGTTGCTCCATTCCTGAAAATACTTCAGGCACAAACTTTGTTTGCTTACACTTGGATAAAGGATTAAACTAAATATGTAACTGGTCACTTGTTCCAAATACTTTCCGTTATCACTTCCAAGAACCCAGGCAACTAAATATGTGCATAGTCCACATGTATCAAACCAAAGCATTATAGAGAGGAATAATTACCTACTTGCAACTTCAATTGATCCTTTCAGCTGTTTTGTCCTCTGAACTTCAAACCCCTCATGCTTTTCAGTTTCTTGTAGTGTTCCATTGACATAATGCATAACTTGTCATTAAAATGACAAATATTATCCTTTTTTTCCCACTCTGTCAGACATCACTTTATTTATTTTGTATGATGATACATGAGCCTTTTTTACGGGGAGATACGGCACCATCTCAATCCCCCAGTGTGATGCCATCCAGCAGACAAATGGCTGTTCACCCCTCCCCCCTTTAATCATGTTGAAAGTTTTTCACTTGGTTATACAATAAATTATATCCTTTGTTTACTTTCACTTGTATGAAACCAAGTTTTCATAGTAATTCTATGCATTATGGAAAGGGCCACTATCCAGACCAGTTTTGACCTTTATTGAGGTGAAAAAGTAAAGAGATGTTTATTATAGGCCTAGAGTAGTCACCATAGGAGTGCAAGAGAGTGTAATAGTATGAGAGACAGAAAAAGGCCTCAGTTCTTTTATATCATCATATAGCCAATGGTATCAGTTTTCCTTTTTCACCAGTCTCGGGCAGATGAACAACTATGCAACCAATTGAAACTAAATCTCAAAGATGACTGATACCTGGGTGGTTAGCTTGACCTTCTCTGCCTGGGATTGCTCTCCAGTCATCCCTGAAATTGAACTAAGAGAATGGAACCATTTAAAAAACTTCTCATAGTAAAAATAGAATTTTATCTCCCCTGGTCAATATTGCATAATGTGGGTAGTCTACATCCATAAGTTTGGGAAGTACTGGTGTAAAGGACCCCTTTGGAAAAATTGAAATATTTCACGGCCCCCATCACAAAAAAAAATCGTGATACAGACGTATTTATATTCAAGATTTTGCATTTGTAAGCTTTTTTTTTTGTGCTGCTTATGAATACCTTTGAAATGAAACATATATGAATAAGCATATATTCATTAATCAGAGAAATATGCAGGAAGCAGAATTTGTGAACCAACACCAATATGTCATTTTTTCCATTAAAATATAAAAATTAAATACGTTTCTTTTAAGATAAAAAAAAAAAAAAAATCCACTTAGTCTACATTTTAAATTTGTTTTCATTATTTGATGGTCCACAGTTTGGGAAGCGCTGGTCTACACAACCTAGCCAAAATTTTTATCTCTCTTAGAATGCTTTAATAAATTTAGTTTAATCCTTTATCCAAGTGTAAGCAAACAAAGTTTGCACCTGAAAATATCTTCAGGACTGAGGTAAGGTGGTGGACCAAGCTCTCATCACTCCTTGTCTCAGTATCTCCTTGCGGACATGTATACTGCTATGCATTAAGGGAAGGGCCACTACCCACTCTTGGAATGCTTCTTTCTAAATACAAAAATTGTCTGAATGAATAATATTGTATTGTGGAATTTTTAAAGCATTTGGATGTCATATTGCTGGTTTTCATTTCCATGTTTCTTTCTAACCTTCCATAAATAGTATTTTAATTATTAAAATTTCTTTTTCCAATGCTGACAGGTACAGCAAAAAAAAAGGACTTGTTCTGTTATAGCGGAATGCCTAACACATTACATAATCTGTTCCAAATGTGCAGGACAGCTGTAGAATGCATGTTCTACTGTTTACAATCACTTACAGATTGAATCTCTGATGTTAAAGTACTTCCATTTGATAATATTGGCTGGAAGGTGACCATATGCAATTCTCCAGCAAGATCCCTCCTGTTAGGGTATCATTGAAACTTCAGTAAGTTATGAAACAGAGTGTTGTCAGTACTTAACTATTGAAGTTTGTGGCAAAAGAGGTTAAAGATTTCTTTATACCATTTTACTTTTTTGTAATGGAAATAATGTTATAGTATGCAGGAACAGTCTCAACTTTTGGACCTTTTATAATCATTTATTCCAAACAGGGGAAGATGAAAACCCAGGTAGTACTGGAGGAGGTCTGCAAAATTTTAAGACTGGAAGCCAAAAGCCTCCCTTCTTTTTTTGATCTATCTACATGTTCATTGGGCACCCACAGATGCTGTATAATCATTCTGATGCTCGGTGATGTGCCACACCAGGCCTTGCAGTTCTGTTGTTGGCTTTTCTGGAAGCCTCAACTCTTTGAAGATCAGTCACACACCATCCATCTCATTGATGTGGTCTACCCCTTCCTCTTTTTCCAGGAACCTTACCTTGTATTACTGTTCTGAGAAATCGCCCTTCCATTCTTTCAATGTGTCCAAAATATTTTAACTTTCTTCTCTCAGCATCCTTAAGGAGCCTTAAAGTTCTACTGATCTTTTCTAACACCCATTCATTTGTATGCCTTTCAGTATATAATATCCTTAACAGCTTTCTGTAACACCACATCTCAAAAGCAGATATCCATTTCTTATCTGATTTCTTTAGGTTCCAAGTCTCATATCCATAAGTCGCTGTTGGAAAAACAACTGCATCCAAAATCCTCAACTTTCTTCCCATGGAGATAGATCCATCCTTCCAGATTTTAGACAAGTCTCTGACTGTTGTTTCAGCCATTCTTTTTATTATTATTTTGGGCGACTCCAGGAGTCCTTAGACTCATCGAGGTAGGCCCTAAACATCATGTCCACACAACTATGCGATTACGTTCTCACAGTATCTATCATACCTTGTCTTGAACTTGTTCACCATCATAGCACCCACAACAGACTCTGGCAGCTTATTCCACTCATTTACCACTCTAAAAGTAAAGAGCCCAGCTTCCATAGGTGTCCCCTAGTTCTCCCACCACCAGTCCTGATCTCAAAAATATCCTCTGAATTAATCCTATAGAATCCCTTTAGCAATTTGAGTGTCTCAATCATATCTCCCCTCCTCTGCCTATCAACTAGTTTCTGCAACCCACAAATCCTCAACCTGTTATCATCTTAGTCACTCGCCTCTGGATCCTCTCCACCTCCTCCCCATCAAGAAGGAACCGAGGTGACCAAATCTGGGCACAGTAATCGAGATGAGGTCTTATCAAGGCTCGGTACAGAGGTACAATAACTTGCTTGTCTCTACTCGTCAAGGTATTTTTCAACAACCAAGTGAGTTGATGAGCTGATTTAGCTACTTTTGCAGTGTGCCCCCTAAACTTCATCTCCTTATCCACCAACACTCCCAAGTCCCTGGCCTCATCAATCTCTTGGAGTACAGTTCCACCAATGTGGTATACTGCTGCTAATCTTTTCACCCCAAAATGCATAACCTTACATTTTGTCACATTAAATTGACATCCATTCTCATTAGCCCAGAACTCCAATCTATCTAAGTCATCCTGCAAGACTTTGACATCTTCTGCATTCACTATTGCCCTACCCAACTTTGCATCATCAGCGAACAAATGAATTGTTCCGCTTAGATCCTTCCCTATATCGTTAGTGAACAGATTAAACAGCAGTGGTCCAAGAACAGAACCCTGCGGCACACCACTAGCCACAGGCCGTCTTTTGGACTCTACTCCTGAATAAACTACTCTTTGATATCTCACCAACCCTATATCCATTCCCATATGTTGTAGTTTACGGATTAGTATTCCATGTGGTATCCTGTCAAACGCCTTTGCCAGGTCCAGCAGTATCACTGTAAACCCATTTCCCTTATCCAGTTCAGCCATCACCTTGTTATAAAACTTGAGCAAGTTACTGAAGCATGATCTACCCTTCACAAAGCCATGCTGTCCCCTGTACAGTATCTCGTTTTCATCAATCCATTCCTGTATTTTTTCCTTGACTACTTTCTCTAAGACCTTGACAACGACTCCTGATATGCTGATCGGTCGGTAATTTGCAACCGTAGTCTTGGATCCTCCTTTATGCAGTGAAACTATTTTCCCCTCTTTCCACACCTTCGGGACTAAGCCAGACCTGAGACTCAGATTAAACAACATGGTCAAGGGCACTGATAATTCTTTAGCCGCTTCACGCAAGACCCATGCTGGTATACCATCCAATCCCACAGATGTGTTCACATTAAGGTTCTGTAATAGACTAGTCACCTCCACTTCATTCATCATTATTCCCGTATAAACTAATGGTTCCTTCACTTTTTCAATGTCACCACCTGGATGATATGCTTTTGCAAAGTGCGCGCTCAGTAACTCCACTATAGCGACTGATTCAGTGACCTCCTTAAAATCATTTTGCCGTGTACAGTTTTTTTCTTGCTTGCAGCATATTGAAAGAACTGTTTTGGATTCTCTTTTGCTTGCAAAGCTAGTTTCCTTTCATAATCCGCTTTTGCTTTTTTTACCACACTCGTTACCTTTCTGGCCTGCAGGTCACCCCTTTCTTTATATTCCCTCCACAGTTGTTTCTTTTTTTGCAGCTCAAGCTTAATGGTGTTATTCATCCATTTAACCCCTACTTGTTTTACTATTCGGACCCTAGGTATACAATCAGCCATTACCTCCTGTAAATGATCCTTGACCACTTCCCATGCTCTATCGACGTCCAGCCCTTGTAGTTGTACATGCCATGGCACTGATCCAAGCAATCTCCTAAGCTTGCCAGTACGGTAATTCCACATATACCCTGTCTTAATCGAAAATTCCACACCTTTAGCCACCTCCCAGGTCAAGACCTTACGATCACTCTCACCAATAGGTGGCAACATGGTCATATTCATTAGTCAAATTCTCAGATGCTATTACCAGGTCAAGCACTCTCACACCCCTAGTATTTTCAATTACATGCTGTCTCAGATAGTTATCCCTTAATAATTGAATAAAATCCTTTTCCTTCCTCACATGTGTCCTCTCCTCCTTCCAATCAATGTTACCATAGAATAAAATCCTTTTCCTTCCTCACGTGTCCTCTCCTCCTTCCAATCAATGTTACCATTCTTAACCTTCTTCTGAACAGCAATTCCTCACATTGAGTACCTGGGATCCATTATTAAACTTGCTGTCTTTCTCCATTAATGTACACTTGTTTCACAAGTGCTTCCCTGTTTGTATTTCTTTTGAGAACCATAATCTTTGTCTTGCTAGGATTGAGTTGAAGTCCTCTGTTATTATTGACCTTGTTAAGAATTATTTCTTCCATTTCATTACAAAGGAGTGCTGTATCATCAGCATACCTCAGATTACTGATCACTCTACCTCTTATCCAATGCTTCGTAAATGATGTCCTCCGCATATATACTAAACAAGTGAGGAGAAAGTAAACATCCTTGCCTAACTCCTTTTCCAACTTGAAGCTAATCAGTCAATACAACACCTGTTCTTACTGTGGCTTCTTGCTCCCTGTATAAGTTGGCTATCAACTTGATAGTGCGTTGAGGAAAACCCATTCTTTTCATTACTTCCCACAATTTCACATGCTCAACACAGATGATTCTAAAGCTTTTGACTAAGAAACACATTATTACCGGAAGGAGTCTGAATTCTTTATATTTTTCTATGATCTGTCTAAGGCAAAGGATCTGATCTCTGGTGCCCTTACCTTTCCTAAAACCTCCTTGTTCCTTGGGCATCTCTGTCTCAATCCTATTTAGCATGAACTTTAATATCTCGTGCAAGCAAAATTTTATTGAACTTATAGTTCTTGCATGCTTTCATATCACCTTTCCTATGTAGTGGTATGAAAACCAACTTCTTCCATTTTCTTATGATCAATCTATGAAACACTCTTATCCCTCCATTCCCTGTGGCCATAATTAATTCTGCTGGGATTTCATCTGCAACTGGGGTCTTATTGCTGTTAATAGTTAATAGTGCAGATGTGGTAGCTCTGCAAGAGGATTTGAATAAGCTAGATAGATGGGCAAATGAATGGGGGTGTCAGTTTAATACAGCAAAATGTAAGGTCTTGAGGTTTGGGAAACATCGATGGGAGGAGTTGTAGGGGAGCCAAGAGATCTGGGGTTGATGATTGATAGAAACCTGAAGTTTAGGGGACATATTGCAAAGGTGGGAAGTAACAGAGATAAGAGGGTTATCATTCCATTGTATAAATCTCTGATCAGACCACACTTGGACTATTGTTCTCAGATTTGGTCCCCAGGATTTGAAGGGGATAAATTAACTGTGGAAAGGATACAAAGATGGTTTCAGGACTGTACAAGGATAGTTATGGGGATCAGCTAAGGGAATGTGGATAGAAGAAGGAAGGTGATATGATTGAGACTTTTAAACTGTTGAGAGGTGGTTACAGGGTTGACACTGGGGAGTTCTTTCACTTGGTTGAACAGCGGGAAGGAGTGATGACAAAAGGCCATCCCTGGAAGTTACGAAAGGAAACTGTGAGCAAGAGGGTGAGGAGTGGTTTCTTTGCGTGGAGGGTGGTTGAACTGTGGAATGCATTGCCTGATGGAGTGGTGAGAGCGAGAATGGTCAATGAGTTTAAGAGTGGTATGATAGACTTTGTGTTTCTTAGGGAGGAATTCCCACGATGAGTCTTTTGACTCCATGGAGGCCTGAATAATAATTATAAAATGCCATCAGTGGGAGCGAGACCCAGAAGAGATACCATGGTTGAAGTAGTGCAGAAGTCATATTTCCCATATACAAATAGTCAAAAGGTGTGACACCTTTTGACTATTTGTATATGGGAAATGTGTGGTATCCTGACAAATGTTTTTGACATGCACTTTTGTGAAGTCCAGCAGTTTCACAATATAGCCATTTCCTTTATCACTGTGTTAAATGTGCATAATTGTTATATAACAACGCTATGCTTCCACCCATTCTTGAATTCTGTCCTTCACTTTTACTGAGCATAATGGAACTATTTTGTCACCTTTCCAGTCCCTTAGAGCTGAGACTTATTGTATATGAAATCATATATAAGTTTTAAAGAATATCGCTGAAACCAGGGGTCTTCTTATACTCTGGGTATAAAATTTGAATTCGGTGATAAAAAAACATCTAGTTCCTGCAGTAATGTACTACTGTGTTCTGAGCGTTTGACATGTTCATATGTTTTGTATTTGATAAGACATGCATTAATTCCCCTCCCCCATTTAAATTCTAATGAAACCTTACTTATCACATGAATTACAATATATCTAAGTGAAGGCTGTTTCATATGGGATGACATTATTCATATAAAATTTGAATTCGGTGATAAAAAAACATCTAGTTCCTGCAGTAATGTACTACTGTGTTCTGAGCGTTTGACATGTTCATATGTTTTGTATTTGATAAGACATGCATTAATTCCCCTCCCCCATTTAAATTCTAATGAAACCTTACTTATCACATGAATTACAATATATCTAAGTGAAGGCTGTTTCATATGGGATGACATTATTCATAAATTACAGTAAAGAAAATACCTGATGTGAGAACATTATTAAGTAATGTAGGCATAGCAACGTGTAAGAAGTTGTCAGTGGAAAAGAGGATACAATTACCTAGACTTGTATGGTAGGAAATAAACGTTTTGAACAAAGATTTGGGCATGGGATCTTGCACCTGCATGTACGGTAATTTAAACAAAGTATTATAAAGGAAATATAAGGAGGAACATGATCAGCAAGTTAGTTACTGAGCAATCACTTTGACATATCTCCACCTAAATGATACTGCAAAATATTAATACTGCTTTGGGATTAAATGCTCAATCTTGTATTATCAGAAAGTGACAAAAGAACTGTTAGCAGATTTGTAAATTTATGAACAGTCTCAGGATAGAAATTATTATGTGACATCTCAAAGGAGTCCAAAGAATCCTTGAGGGAGAGTGTGCCAACAGCATCAAATGATTGGCCCCTTCCAACTACTAACCATGGTTAACTTTTGCATGAGCCATTAGTAGCAGAGGTTCTACCAATTGACCAACCTTTGCTGACAAAATAGATTAATTCAAATAAAAACATTTATAAGAGAAGAAGGGATAATAATACATGTACATGCAAACCTGGAGATAAGAATTGCAAATCATCCATTGCCAAATTAACTTAATTACTAAATTCCATTTCCTTCTTATCTCTCAACATCTGAGAGAGAATGCAACGAAGGGTAGCAGGTATTTGGTGATAAAATGACCAAGGTAACCCAGGGCTGCACTTACACTTTTCCAAAGACATGAGAGCCTCGTGTCCAGTGCATAAGTATGGCCTGAGCTAACCACTTTATCTCTGAATGAGAAGGATGACAGCATGTACTATTATTATTAAACAAGACCTCATGGAGTCAAAGACTCATCTAGGAGGTCCTTTTATCTCACACACATCTCATCATACCGGGTCTTAAACACATTCAAACTCCCTGCAGACACCACACTCTCAGGCAAGGCATTCCAATCATTCACAACTCTTCACGAAAAAAAACCTGCCTCTCACACCCTCTTTATACAGTTTCCAGGGATGACCTCTGGTTCTCCCACTATTCTCTGTAGAACTTCTCCACCATTGATCCTATAACAACCCCTTACCAACTTGTAGGTCTCTATCATATCTCCCCTCTTCCTTCTCTCCACTAGACTCTGCAAATTACATCTTTTCAATCTTTCCTCATACTCGACATTCCAGAGGTCAGAAACTACCTCAGTCAGTCACCTTTGGACCCTTTCCAACATCTCTTCATCCTTCTGAAAACCAGGTGACCAAATCTGGGCACAATAGTCCATGTGTGGCCTAATCAAAGCCTTATACAATGGAACAAGAATCTCCCTACTTCTACACGTCAGTGTCCTCCTCATCATTCCCAGAAGTCTTTGTGTTGTCTTCACAATTTTGGCGATGTGTCCCCTAAATTTTAGATCCTTATCCACTATCACTCCCAGATCTCTTATTTCCTCTACTTCCAACAATATATTCTCACCAAGCATAAATTCTGCATCCCATCTTTGATTTCCAAATTTTAAAACCTTACATTTTGCAACATTGAACTCACATCCCCATTTGCTTGCCCAATCACTCAATTTATTCAAGTCTTCTTGCAAGGCCACAACATCTTCACTACTCTTTATGGTTCGTCCCAACAAAGACGTTTGCATCATCTGCAAACAACTGAATATCTCCATCCAAATCTTCGCCAATATCATTAATATACAAGTTAAATAGTAATGGCCCTAAAACAGATCCTTGAGGCACTCCACTAGTGACTTTCCTTTTCCTGGATATTGCACCCCCATACACAACTTGTTGATACCTATCAGATAGCCAGTCTCCAATCCAATGCACTAATCTAATATCCAACCCCATCTGCTCTAGTTTGATTGTCAACTTATCATGAGGTACTCTATCAAAAGCTTTTGCAAAATCCAAGTATATTACTGTGTATCCTTCTCCTCTGTCCAAGGAAGTAGTCACTTTATTGTAATAAGTAAGTAGATTACTAAAACACGACCTCCCTTTAGCAAATCCATGCTGTCCATCAAAGATTATACCATTGTTGTCAACCCAACTCTGGATCCTAGTTCTCACAAGCTTCTCCAACAACTTAACCACAACACCTGACACACAGATAGGCCTATAGTTTGATGCTTGAGTTCGATCACCTCCTTTATGAAGTGGCACAATCTTGCCCTCCTTCCACTCTTTAGGGACTTGACACCTGCCTTGACATATTTTTTTAATACGAGTCTTGCACTTGGTCAACTCTCTGGCACATTCCTTCAGAATACGCAGTGATATATTATCAAGTCCCACAGCCTTATTTACATCTAGTTTACTCAACTCCCCAAACACCTCTTGCTCACTTACAGTCAGTCTCTCCTCCCCATCATCAACTGCTCTCAGTCTCTCCATGAAGTCACATTCACAAGATTGAAAGATCTTTATGAACTGCTCATTAAGTATCTCCACCACACATTCTGCAACAGCTGTCTTTATACCATTTCCTCCAATCAATGTCATTCTTTCTTTTGCTGGCTACATATCGAAAGAACTCCCTAGGATTCTTTTTAGCTTCATTAGCTAACTGCTGTTCATACCTCTCTAGCTACTCTCACCCTCCTTGCCTGGTCTTTGTAGACCTCATGAAATTTGGTTACTTCCACTTCTCTTATGCTGCCTCCATAATGCCCTTTTTCTCTGTATTGCATGCTTAATCTCTTTATTCATCCATCTCACCCGTGGTATACATTTAGACATTGCATCCACTAAATATTTTTTGAAAATCCCCCAAGCTGCATTGATCTCTTTTCCAGCTAATTCCTCATTCCATGCTACACCTGCAAGCTGTCTCCTGAGCTCTTCATAATCACATGTCAGACAAGAACTACAAACTTGGGAGATAGCTTAAGAAACTAAAAGAGAAGGATATTAATAATGCATGAGTTGGTCAAGGGTTGTTTATTTAAAGTCAGGAGGAAAAACTGGTCAGAAACTAAATACATGAGTGAGTCAGATCACTGAAGCAAATGTTGAGGGTGTATAACAAGAAAAGGAATCAGCAGGTTCATAAGCAATACACACAAAATCAGATTTTGAATATGCTTTTTTGTTTGGAAAAGTGTGTGGGGAGGAGGGCTAAGTACAAGGTGTTGCACTTTGTAGTGCAGAGATGTTGGTTATAATAAATATGTGCATGCACTGTGAAATCCCTACACGTTTATGCATTAGTTTAGGATTTCAGAACAGTTTAAGAAACGCTGATCTAATATACACCAATTATTATTTTGCAAATCATAACCTCAGAAAAGAAATGGACACAGACAAATAATTAAGTCTTGTTAATCTACTAAAATTATAACTGTTATATTTTCGGAAAAATGCATAAAATAAGTTGCCAACATGTAATAATCCATTATAAATTAATAATTTTCTTAGATGAAGTTGGTGTTATTGTAGAAACAAAAGAGAAGTTGAGAAAAAATTGCAGTTTCATATATTTTGGAAAAAATAGTCTACTCAAAAAGTTACAATCTACTGTCATTTGAATGCAGTACTCAAAATAAATAGCATGTCTGAGAACAAAGGAAAATTTAAAAAAAAATTTCGTAATGCAATTAAAAAGACTAACAAGCTACAGTCAGTTCTTCACATAGCTTTGGCACTTTCAAGAAGTTACTTATTACAAAGCATTCTTAAATCTGCAATTCAAATCTCTAAGCACAATGATGTAAGAAGAGGTAGGATTATTTTAATAAAGTTTTCATAACCTTATTATTCGAATCTCTATGTTGGATTTATTTTTAAGAATGCATAATTATGCTGGATGTAGTATAAATCAGACTAGTATGCTCTTAAAAGCATCATTTCTGTCTGAGAGCAGGCAACTATTCATTAAAAATCTAAAAAAAATCATGTTGCATATATTTAATGTAAGAACAGTTTTATAAAATTTGGGCTACTTTCATGAAAAAAAAATCATCAAAGAAGATCTACTAAAAGGTAGCTGAAGTATGGATGTATAAACATTTTACGGTGCTGGTATTGCATAATTCAGATGATTGGAGTAGCTGTCATAGTACCCATTTGTAAAAAGGGAAATTTTTCTACTTAAGAAAAATTGTGGAAGGGAAGTGAAATAGAGGCTGTCAGGAGCAGGTTTTCAGTTAAATTGTTAAGTAATCTTGGGAATATAACAAGGATTTGTCTTAAAGTTTTCTTGCTTTGGAAAAGGCATGAGATATATATTTAAGCCATAGGTCAGCTTAAATAGAGAGAATTGAAGATGGTTTTAGGTAAAATCAGGTGTATAACAAAGTTCCTAACATGGATCACATTATGAAATCTGAATAAAGTAAAGAGTTAATCAGGGAATCTTGCAGACTTAGTTATTCAATTTAACGTCTTTTATTGCTGTTTCATATCAAATTTATTACAAAGACAATGAAAATAGGCAGAAACATTAAAAATGTGAACCTGTAAGACATTTCAGCTAATTAGGCATAATTTTTAGAAGATTGGAATGAGTAAAGCTGATATTAGAGTTATAAAAAGATTAGTGGAGTGAACAGATGCTATCACATTAAAATTGATATTAGGAAAGAACTTGCCATTGATAGGAGAGGAAAGATCCAGAGGAACACCAGGCTGTAGATAGATTGATACAGACAACACTGCATTAAAAGATAGAAAT
The DNA here is from genome assembly GCF_054136105.1 of Typopeltis vanoorti. NCBI lineage: Eukaryota > Metazoa > Arthropoda > Arachnida > Uropygi > Thelyphonidae > Typopeltis > Typopeltis vanoorti. The sequence goes on from NC_143570.1 coordinate 87,143,467, forward strand.
ATAAGATCTTATAATGTGGAGTGTTGGTAGATTAATTTGGAGGAAAATTGTTGATCAGAAGTTAGTAATAGTACTACATGAAAAAGTTCTCCTTTATCATCATTAAAGTCTAACATTTTTAGGATATGTTTACAGCTGCCTTCAAATCCTTTGGAATCACTAACTTAGAGTAGTTATAAAAATCCATCTACCTCTTATAGAGCATGTCTGCTACCTTACTATAGTGAAAGTGATAATTGCAATGCTTCTATTATCAGAAACAAAGACCCCATGCTTTAGCTACAAGATACACTGAAAGAGTCTGTACATAATTATTTAGTTTATCTGAAAAGAAGGTTAGAAGCAGGGCACCTTAAATAACCTAGTGCCAATAAAAATGATCCAAAGCTAGCAGCCTATTGCTGCTCTCCCCCCCAAATTAATCTTCATCTTGAAACATGATTTAAACCAACTGTGAAAAATCTTTTGTAGCTAGGAAGAAAACCACAACATATTGTATTCCAGCCTACACATCACTTGTTGAACTGCAAACATTTATGAAAAATGTGCTCCACCTTTGTAAAGACAAAAGTGGAACATAAGCAGTGATCCCATGTTTAACACGGGTTGTTAAACATGGTTTAGTTGTTACCTAAAGTTTTAGGTAACAACTAAAAAAAAATGTTCTTAGAAGATGCACTGTTAAGGTAGATCATACTGTATTTTAATATTGTATGCAAAAGAAATTTAATATACCACAATTTTGTTTTAATAAAGCTTTATTAGCATATAAAAATCACAATGAACACATTCCCCTCTATATCACAACAAGGTCAACAAATACCTTTCTTTAAAAAAAAAACACAGAGGTAGAATCAAGAGGAGTTGTAAATACAGTCCAGAGCAACTCATATGAATGAATATTAAAGATTAAAAACAATATGACCAGTATAAATCCTGTTCAAGAATACAGTTCTAAAATTACTGGTTATGATATTATATATCTAGTTCACTATATTTAATAGCATATGACAAGTGCTTGATTTTCACTGCAGCAAATTTAAGAACCAAAGGAATAGTAGTAGTGTTAATTTCATATTCAAGGCATATGGGTGATTTGGCACAAGTGGTAACTATACATTTTAGGAATATACAAAAATATAATCTTCCTTAAAGATATTAAGGAATGTATTCACTTACTACTTGATCTGCTATATTTGTGATAGTGAATACTTTTTGATAGAATTCAGCAGAACAAATATCTAGTGGCACTCTTCTTCTCCTCAAGATATAACATTTAGATTTTTAACAACAGAAAATACCACTCATGGTTACTCACTATTTAGTTACATGTGATTTACTGAAGATGGTACATAAAATATTTTTTAATGAATTCTGCACTGCCCAACCATTTATATATATAAATACGAAATGAACACTCTTTTCATCGTTTAATGTAACATGTTGCTAAGCTTATTTACAGATGTTCTACAAATAACATCACACAGAGTATTAATGCATTGCTACAAGGTACATTTAAAATATTTTTCTTAGTTTGTATTTAGAAAAATACAGTACATGATACTTATAAGCCGAGGCAGCAAGTAGTGTTCTAAGATTTACTTATGAAAGATTTCATGGAGATGATTGGTTTCCATTAACCCCCTATTTACTGCAAAAACAAAATCGCAATGTCCTTATTGACCACATATGATGATGCAAGTAAACATGCCTTCTATATTAGTATAAATAAATAGAGTAGACTTATCATTCTTCTCTTTAAATTTTATCTAGAATAAGCTCATTCATTTTTAAAAAGGAATCTATTTTCAGTATGATTTCAATTCATGCAAAGTCTCACCATAGATACTTGATGGAACAAATTTCACTTTGCTCATAACAAGTGATAACATGACTATTATAATCAAGGGAAAAAAATGGATCAGTGTAATGCATAATTATTTCAGGACAATTTTATGTTAAATATATAACAAGATATATATATCTCTAAAATGCAAAGCAATTGTAATTTATTAATTTTTTTTTTGCTTACATAGAAAAGAAAATCTTATGTTGTGATTAACAGCAGCATAACAAAAAACGAGAGAGACACACCAAATTATAAATTGAACTAATTATCCAGTAAACTGGGTGAGATAACGAAAGGAAGCTCATTGCATCTATCTAGAAGATGGAGAGAGAAGGGGTAACAGAGGTATTCTGTCTGCTTAGGGTGAAGGTAAAAAAAAATAGATGTTATCAGGTATAGAGTCAAACTGGTTGGGCAAGTAAAAAAGTGTAATTTGAATTATGGATTAGCAAAGGCAGTATATATGTGATGGAACAGCCATATGGTTTTAATGTACTGGACTTGGCTAGAGTGATCATGAGGCATTTCTTTTACTAGAAGTAGGACAATCATATATATATAAAGCCATGTACTCACTGTGTATCATTATCAATTTATTGTCCTTGCATTATACCAGATGGAAAAGGAGAATTTCACCATGGACAGTTCAAAATTCTAACTTCAGGCAGGAGGACAATAAACACCAAAAGGGAGTAGCACTTATATTAAAACCAAAGGCTCAAAATTGTCTATCTCACCTAGAATAAAGCAAGATTTAAAACATCAGTTAGATTACTATTATTCAAATATACTCATCAAAAGAACAAATTGAGAAGTTGTTCTATACATATCTGCAAAAAGCAATATAGGAGATGTCAAGACCTCATAATGGGGAGGGGATTTAAGCCTGATAAACTTTAACCCCAAAGAAAATGGATATCGCCAGATAGACAGACCAAAGATGAAAATCAAGTATCTTAAATTGCAGACTGTGGATCAGACCATAAAACTAAGCTAGTATTAGCAAAGTTTAAAAGTGCTTTCAGATTTTGAGTCAAAACAAGACTGAATGTAGATAAAAACCTGAAGGAACTACCAAAACAGAATATGAACATTGTGCAAATAATATAAAAATTGGCAGAAAATACAATACGTTACACAGAAAGATGATGAATGCTTAATCTTTTTACGAAATCCAAAAGAAAAGCTTTAATATAATAGACTAACCATAGAAATTGGAAAAGTATTTAAGAGACAAAAATAATTGGTTAGAAGAAAATAACCTCCATGGATTATATAAACAAATATAGATCAAATTATTAATAAGACACTGACAACAAAAAGAATGGCCAGGTGTGGAAGAATACTTTAGAGATTTAAAAAAAGAAAAGGAGCAACTTTTTGGAAACATCAGAAAGGATCTACAAAAACGAAGCCATACCTACTGATTGGTCCAATCATATATATAAAAGGAGACAAAACAATGCAATAATTACAGAGGCATTAGCCTCCTCAGTCTTCCAAGTAAGGTTTTTACAAAATACTCCAAAAACACATTAAACTCTCTCTCTATATATATATAGAGAGAGAGAGTTTCATCAGGCATTTGATTCCATTCATAGCAGAGAACTATGAAAATCCTAAGCAAAACTAAGAATATTGAAGAATCTATATAAGAAATCTGAAAGTGGAGGAACTAGTAAGGTGTCCTCCGCTTACACAGAAAAGCAACGAGTAAGGCTGGCATGGAAAAATATAAATTTGCAGACAGCAGTGCATTACGTGCAAGCTCTACAATGAATTTCTGATAAAAATAAAGGAAGACTGATTAAACCTAAATTATGAAAATAGGAAAAAAGAAACACCAATCTGGAAATTGATAGTAAGAATCTAAATCAGGTAGAAAACTTCACTTACCTTGGAGGAGTAATCGAGTACAATGGTGAAATTACAAAGATATATAAACAGACGAATCAGTCAAGTAAGAAACTATGAGACAGTGGTCCTCCTAATACTTCTCTATGGAAGTGAATGCTGAAAAGAAAAAAATTATTAACTACTGAAATGGATTGGCTAAGAAGATGACTTGGATTATCTCTGCTAGATAGACTAGGAAAGAAGACTGATGGTTTGGCCATGTGACCAGAATGGAAAAAGAAAGGTTACCAACTAAAGCCCTGGAAAGATCCAAAGGGCAACCCAAAATTAGATGGACAGACAGAAGTGGAAAGAGAGGAAAAAGAAAGAATCATTCTGTGATGGAGGCAATATATGTAACTATACCAAAATTCAGAAATGACACGAAAAAGAACTTGCTATAGAGAAGATATAAAATAGGTAGAGAGTGTATTATGTAAGCTAAAAAGCGATAAGGAAGAGATTAGCCAAATTATGTCAAAAGAAATACAAGTGAATTCTTTTCATTGTGAACAAGAGATAATTATGGAAAGGTGATGGTTGCAACTGCACAGATACAGAATTGTTTAATGAGTACTGCAAAATAATGACATCTACCAAATTCTTTACCTGGTTGTTTCATGAATCCCCTCACACACAACAGAAAACAGTGGGGCTAATGCAGAAGTTGTGGTCATAATGTTGGAGAGTTTTGTTGAGTAGAATAAAGGATTTTCTATAAGATAGCATGAGTTTGTGAAAAATACTAAGGCTTGTATGCTGGTTGTCTGAAAGATATGAGCAAGCTGAGTATGTAAGGAAAATGTTCCACAAAAAGAAGATAACTAAATGCCATTACTATATGTATAGAAAGGCTTAGATAGTGTTGTTTATGCCATGAATAACCAACAATAAGAGAAAATAATATTAATTTATTTAACTTAGTAATATTTCCCTGGTTTTCTACCCCTCACTTATCTAGATTGTTGTACAAAAACTTATATCCTAACATGGTGTCTTCTAGGGCCCAGAAATACTGTCTTCCATAGCTGAAAGAAGAGTAATGTTGGGTGTAAAACCAGCAAAATATTAGTAAGTTCAATAATCTCCCCCCCTCTCTCTCTCTCTCTTGGTGCTATTTGTACCATAAAGCACTTACAAATAGATGCCAAGTTTGAGAGAGTGATGAAGGTTTTCAGCTAGGGCAGATTTACATGTTATTATATTAAATGCAACCTCACTTGTTGTGCTAACACTGTGTACAAGATTTGGGACTGCTTTTTGGGGGGGGTCAAAAGACCTGGAGGTATCTTAACACTGCAAGTAGATATAAGAAAAATCCCTACACAGAAAATAGGTGGGGTATAAATTCATAGCTTCCATGATGATTATGGAGAACAGTTGTAGTGTGGTGGATGAAACCTCTCAGACATTAAACAGATGAGTAATATTATTAGGCATAATTTGCAAAAAAGAAAATGCTATGGAGGATTTACATGGAGAAAACTGATCAGTACAAAGCTCTAGTCAGCATAGGCTAAATTAGATTATGAGAAGACCTTTGTCAAAGGAAATTCCAAAGAATTCTTTTGCTATATGGCAAGTAAAAGGAGAATGACTTTGAAGATAAACTTTAGTGGGCACTGATGATAGTGAGGTGATTGAGGCAGATGTAATAGTAGAATTACTGAGTAACCACTTTTTCAGAAGTCTGTCTTATGTAACAATAACTGATATGAGAATTGAGGTTAATGAATCATAGGTACTTAACACCTTTTTATTCGAGTATAGGGAGTAGGCGAGGCCCTTTTAGCCCTACTATCTTTTGGAGACTGTGGGCAGTTCAATCTCCACTGGTACCCCATCAGAGATAGCTTCCCCAAGGCTATCACTAATTTAGCAACATACAGTATAGAGAGATGGCTCAACAAGTGCCACCATCTCGTGGTCCCTAACACAATATATTTAATGTCTGAAACTACGGTCAATTTTCTTGAGTTTATGGGAGAAAAAACTCCGCTTGCCCATGCCAGAGATCAACTAACTCAGAAAAATTTCCTCTAATCACTGACTAGATTTGCAAGCAAGTCTTTCTTCGTGTACACCTTACTGTGATCTACAAACACTATCCACTGCTTCAGGTTTGGATGGGATATCAACTCGGGTATTATGTAATGTGGAAAGGTGCCTAGGAAGTGAGAGGAAGGTCTAAGACTGCAGTAGTAAATTATAAACTAATCATCATCTCAGGAGTGGTGGTAAAAGTTGGTTAAAGTCATTCATATCCACCCATTTCTGGATTCTATGATACTAACAAAACCATGTTATCACCCATAAAGGTCAGTATTGCCTTATAAAAAGTTAATAAATCAGAATGATTTAAATAAGCTAGCAGTATGGGCAGATGATCAGTTCACGGTTGAAAAGTGTAAATTTTGGGATTAAAAGATTACAAGCTGTGTACCACATTCATGGAACTGGACTCAAGGGTTTTGGTAAATAAAGAATTGAAATTCAGAGGGCATATTGCCAAGATAGCTCAAAGGATTACTCGGTAAATGATAAACACACTAACATGAAGAGATATTATTCCATTTTATAAGGCATTGATACATTCACATCACTGTGCTGAGGTCTGGTCATCTGGATTCCTTGGAATGAGAAAATGGTAGAAAAGATTCAGAGGTGAGGTGTGTAAGGAATGCTCCCTATTTTGAGTTTGTGGGTTATTACAGAAGTTAGTTGATAGGCAAAGAAGAGGGGGACATAGTGGAAGAACAAGAGATCATTCCTAGAAATTAAGTAATATTCTTTCATGATGAATCTTTAATAATTCTGTAGTTTAAAGTAAGATCAATAGAATATAATTACATAATACAAACTAGTGCTAAATCAGGGCACAGATATTAATTTTATGCAACAATAGGACATCTAAAGATCTTAGCTGCACTCATTCATTGAAGAGAGCAATGATCACGGCATGAATATTTTGCTCATTGGTTATTTTATTTCCTTATCAAAATTGAATTGCCACATTAAGATTTTATTATTTACTGAAATGGATCACATTTTACATAAATATATGCGTCGCAGTACTTTAATTTCAAAAAAATAAATACCACTTGATTCCTTTATGAAATTCTGGACTCCAGGTACAGCATTGAAATAATTTCAAACCTGATGGTGTTTGTTATCCTACCTTTTTTTTTTTTTTTTTTATAAACAAAAATCAAATATTATTTAAAACTAAGGGGATATTAAATCCCACATTGTTTCAAAACTGAATAAGAAACTCAAAAATCGAAATCAAAGAACTTCAAAAAGTATCGGCGACTTTTATAGTTACAATATTCGGCATGAAGCTCTTTGATTCCGATCTTCGAGTTTCTTATTCAGTTTTGAAACAATGTGGGATTTAATATTCCCTTAATTTAAATAATATTTACATCACTGAAATGAAACCTATTGGCTCTTTATTTTAAATAAAAATCAAATAGCTTCAAAATCTGGATGATATTAGACATCTGTCGTTTTAAAGCCAAATGAATGAAACGTAAGTACCAATAACAACCAGTGTCCCATTTAAATGTTTCACACAGAGTTGCCAGCAGTCTGTTTAGAAATATAAAGTTATTCATTTGAAAGAGAGCACTAGTAAATCATTTCACAAACACTTAAAGTTTCAAATTTTACCAGGGAGTTTGATAATAAATTTTTGGCATTGGAGTAGTTTGTTTGGTGATGTGATAGCTATTTATTATTTTCCTGACTTCCATGGAGTCAGGAAACTAGCATACTGCTCCTACCACTCTCCATGCAAAGAACAGGTTTCTGTCTGTTCTATGATGAGAACCAACTACAAGCACAAAACTTGTAGTTTGATACCACAGCAGTCCCATTTTTCATAAATGAACTCTCAATAGGTGCATTAGTATAATATAATATCATAATTAGAGCACAGATGGCTTGAACTCTGATAAAATGTGAAACGATGGATGGCTAATATCCTCATTATATGTATTACTAATCTTGCCAAATTGAAAACAAACAGTTGCATTTTTGTTATGTATTGTTTCTAATTCACTGTGCTACAACTATTTTACTTTATGTAAGTTGAGTGCTTGTAATTTATCAGATTTAATTCATAAAAAGATATAAACAGAATAATTTTGCAACAAAAGTATGCTTTCCCCCTTTCATAATGAACATCAATTATATATATTCTCAATCTCAAAGTTTTGATTGGCTACATTAAAAATAATTTTGCCTTAAAATTAGTCATATCTATTCTCTGAACATGCATGAACATGCATTCAATGTAAGCTATAATTTCTTTTTCCTCTTCACACCAATTCTTTATTAAAACACTATCTATATATGTAAAAAAAATGTATTCGTAACCTTTCCTTATTCAAGAAAATATATGAAAAAAAAGACCCCATAAACTGTAAATTACTTGAATAAAAAAAAATATATTTTTAACTATCCATTGCATTTATTGAGGATGTCACACACTGGCTTTTTTAGATTCGCTTACATCCCTTTTTTGTGGATCCATAATAACTTGATAAACAAATATATCAAAATTGTTCAAATGTTCTGAAATATCAAAACAGATATGGCATGCATATATATGTATCAATGCAAGCTCTTGGATGCCTAAGATGAGCAGATGTTATATAATACTCAACATTAAACTATATAGTCACATTATTTTTTAAACTTGGAGAGGAAAGTGTTGCTTATTAAATCTAGAATTTTTTTAGCAGTGTCCTATCTTTGAAAGGGGACAGTGGGTAATAAAAAGAAGGCTACCAATATTTGCTGAAAGCCTCAAGTCAGAGTTCTTTCTTATTTTTAATGCAAATCACATCCTAGAAAGTTTGCAAACCTACCTATCACACATCAGTATTACAGGTGGATCAAAGGTTAAACGTGCAATTTCTTCCCAGATTAAAGCATGCTACTTTTATGCATTTTTTTAGGAAAATTCCATTGATGAGAGGTTGTAATCCTATAGTATAGAGCATTTACCATGGGTGGGCTAAGAGGTATATTATCAAAAATCCTGCTCTAGAGACTAAGCATTGTTATTTTTCAAATTACAAAAGTAATGAGTTTCTGTCACCATTTGCTACCTTTTACATTACAAAATATTCAACTTATCTCAAATCCTATTAATTCTATACCAATATTTTGTTAAAAAATAACATCTCTCTTTTTTACGTACATAGTTAGATTGGTTCAGGATTGCAAAATGAAAGCTTTTGCATATGTACCATCAAGTTGCAAGCATATACAAAATGCTCTAATAAGTACCAATAACAAACAGTGTCCCATTTTAATAAATGTTTTACACAGAGCTGCCAGCAGTCTGTTTAGAAATATAAAGTTATTCATTTGAAAGAGAGCACTAGTAAATCATTTCACAAACACTTAAACAGTTGCAAGACTGATCCTTAAATAAAGCAAATGATGAAAGCATAATTTTTACAGCATCTATTAGTATATGTTTATAAAAAATTTCTGCTGCATTATTTTAACTACCAGCAGAGAATAAAAACAAAGTTAGTGATATAATACAACAATAAAAAATTTAGTCACAGTGGAATATCTGAAAAAAAAAAAAAAAAAACGGTAAAATAAAAAAAAAATATTCCTCTATTTTAATGTTTTCACTTACATTTGAGAATACTGTACAAATGAGCAGCTTAACATTTCACTTTAGTTTCAACACACTTTTTTCTATTTATACACAATCCATTCTGCAATTCGACACATATCCAACAGTTCTTTAAACATCACTATTTACATGAATAAACAAAATCATAGCATTAATTGCAATTCTGTGATATTTAAGTTTATCATCTCATACATGATTCAATTTTTTTTTAAATAGTAGGTGGACTTAAATCTGAGCTTGTGATTCATAAATATGCTAGATGAAGGGAAGGAGAATTTTTTTTTTTCACCTGTTAATGTCAGCTCTTGTTATACTCCAGGTATAGCATGAGGCTGCGGGTTCGAATCGCACCGTGGGCATGGATGTTTATGATTGTTCTACAAACTTTGTGTGGAAAGGGGATCTGCGACCCTACCACTTATTCTAGCAGAAGACATCATTGCCAAAACCATATGAGGTATGGCAGTGACCATACAGCATCTATGGACATTACATGTGAATTATTTTTTTTCTTGTTATACTGAATTTTGTTTAGAATAGCATTATGCCTATGTGATTTTCAATAATTTGTTATAGTAAAATATGTGTGCATATAAAGTAGTAATTTAATGAGAAGCGTTCAACACTAATTTCATTTCACAAATAAAGTACAATCTCATAAAGAGAGACTTAAAAGATGAAATCTCCAAAATTTTTTACTTGAAGCATCATTTAAGAAAAATAAAATACTATTTTGTAGTGTTTAAACAGAGATTCAAAGTGCTTCTAGCCATCATTAGAATACAGTAGTATGACGGTACATTTTCATTAGCATAAATGTTTTGTTTCAAGTAAATCTTATTTTATCCATCGCCAAAATAAGTGCCTTAAATAAAATTATAGCTAGATATTTAAAAATAAATCAAAAACAATCAGAATCCTTACATCAGTTTCCATGAAAAAAATTATTATATTCGTCTTGCTTATTTTAAATAGAACCAATTAGAATAAAACATGTAGGACTGAGGCAGAAAATAAGAGCTGGAATGCAAAAATAACTAATTTAGAGATATTCATCATGATGTTCTAATTTTCTTCACAAATAATGTTAGTCTTATTGCACATTGATAATCAAGAAAAAAAAAAACAGCAACTAATGATTGCCCAGAAGACCAGTTTGACGAATGTTTAACATTACAGCTGGCTTGGTATGGATGTTACATAAATTCACTGGTAACTTCTAAAATGTTTGATATAATTGTTTTAAATACTCTATAAATATTTTTTGTTCACTTTTCTTTAATCTTCAAATATATACTATTTTAATGAAATTAGCTTGGGAATAAAGTTTGAAGATATTATATTATTTCTCCTTGCTGTATCTTATCACAAGAGAGAGGATTCAATTTCATTTTGCATATTAAATTACTGAATAAGTATGCACTATCAGACTGCATACATAGTCAGGTGGGAGTAAAATGGATGAGTAAGATTATTAAGAAAGCTCTGTAATAAAAACTTGTGTAAGGAATACAAGGAGAAATGTAAGCAGCAAGCACAACCAGTACCAAAGCACAGAAAATAATGTCCAGTGCAGTAAGGCAAAATCAGATGTGAAGAAATTTGTTGAGCAGACCACAGGAAATTGGGGATGCGAGTTCAATGTTGCAAAATGTAAGATTTTAAAATTTGGAAAACAAAAATGGGATGGATGCAGAATTTATGCTTGGATATATTGTCGGAGGTGGAGGAAATAAGAGATCTGAGGGTGATAGTAGATAAGGATCTGAAATTTAGGGGACACATAGCCAAAACTGTGAAGACAACACAAAGGCTTCTGGGAACGTTGTGGAGGACACCGACTTGTAGAAGTAGGGAGATTCTTGTTCCATTGTATAAAGCTTTGATTAGGCCACACATGGACTATTGTGCACAGATTTGGTCACCTGGTTTTCAAAAGGATGACGAGATGTTGGAGAGGGTCCAGAGGCGATTGACTAAGGTAGTTTCTAACCTCTGGAATGTCGAGTATGAGGAAGGATTGAGAAGATGCAACTTGCAGAGTCTGGTGGACAGGAGGAGGAGGGGAGATATGATAAAGACCTACAAGTTATTAAGGGGTTATTAGAGATCAATGCTGGAGAGGTTCTACAGAAAATAGTGGGAGATCAGAAGAGAACCAGAGGTCATCCCTGGAAGCTGTATAAGGAGGGAGTGAGAGGCAGGTTTTTTCATGCAGAGTTGTGAATGATTGGAATGCCTTGCCTGAGAGTGTGGTGTCTGCAGAGGATTTGAGTGTGTTTAAAGCATGGTATGATGAACTGTGTGTTTGATAAAAGGACCTCCTAGATGAGTCTTTGACTCCATGAGGTCTTGGGTAATAATAATAAATCCCAAAGAGTTCTTTCTGTATAAGTGGCAAGAAAAGGAAGAATGACTTTAATCACTGAGGGATCAATTTGCAAACTGTATCAAACTGTGGTGATAATGCAGGGACCTTAACTGATTACTGCCATTTTGACTTGGCAATTTATTACTAACACATTGCAAATACCTACATGTATGAAAGAAATTTAGCAATTACACAGTTTTTAAGAAGGAATAGACTTAATGAGGTAACTTGTATGACCAAACATTCATCTGCTTATGATAGGATAAAATATGGATGGCATATAGGTTCAGGAGAGAAAACACTGTGCAAGCAAGTTGCAAATTAATTCTATCTCATTCCAACACTTGACTATGACCGAAGTTATCAAATCTTCAAGTACACACCAGTAACTTTGAATGTCTGCTTTACTGACCAACAAAGCAAAAGCTATGCAAACAAGGAACCACATTCTTTTCATATCAGTGGGCATTAATGAAAAACAAATATCAGCATGATTTCCACAACTTTGATCCTAATTGGCTTCAAATAGTAGCATTCAATAAAACTGATATTTGTGAATTCAGGGAAAGTTATGCAGAATTCCTCTTCTGCACAGGATTTGAACTGCTCTTCCTTATGGAGAATACATCCCTCTCAGAAATAGCTATATATTGGCCATTAATGCATCGTCTTAAATTTTATTACTAGCTAATGGTACATACAGCGAAAAAAGGATTAAATTATATATTTAATTTGTTTGCCTTCTAGAACTACAGCAGGAAATCAGTTTCCTTATAAGAATTAATTCACCTCTACACAAATTACCTGCTCATTCTTGCACTACTGTTTGAGACTGTAATAAAGCAAGAATTATTTTTACTTTTGTTATAATAATCCCACAACAACAAAAAGGTTAAAAATGTATAATACTGAGGGTTGCACAGACAGGAGAAAGTTGTGGACAGTGCCTTAAGGTTGTAGTTTCTGGGAAGCACTAAGGAAATTCTATGGAACAGGCATCATTCATAGGACAGGAAGAGTAGTTAAGTATAGTGTGCACTTGCTGGCTACAGTTCATGAGGAGAATGGGAATTTCAGATCTGTGATTGGCTGAACAATGACCAGCTACAGAAAATTCACAGAGCAAACATTTGTGTAATCAGAGGTCATTGATCAATCAAACTGCATCTCCAGTAAACGGGGTACGTAGTCTAAGAAATTAAGGTTAAAGGTACTTTCGTAAATTAAAACAATAAGATAGCTGGGATGGAAAAGCAATTCCAGGAACTATACACAGACAGTCTCCAACTTATGCAAGAATTACATTTTGTAGATTTCATGTAAGATTTAACCCCTTGCCTGTTAATCATACCTCATTATTAATGTATTTAAATCAAGAAAAGGGTTAGGTCTAGCTTTTTCTCTCAGAGTAGTGCATGATTGGAATGGATTGCCATTGGATGTTGTGTGTGCAAGTAGTGTGAATGAATTCAAGAACAGGTATGACAGCTGGTGCAATAGTACGGTCTCCCTCAACGAGTTCCTGACTCCCTGGAGGTCTCTTAATAATAATATTTACAGTATATGACTGTGGTAGTAGTGCATTAAGATATTTTAAATATTATATTTAACAGAAATATTTATTTGTTAGTTTCATTTACAGAATGCACACACAAATTAGATTTCAATATGTAATAATTAATAATACAAAGCAATAATAAAATCGTCCGCGCGGTTAGCCTAGTGGCTTTGCGCTTCGCAACCATATGCCTGGGGAAGGAGTGTCCTAGGTTCGATTCCTGTCGGAGACGTGAGGAGCTGAAGGATCTTCCTCAGCCATAGCCAAGTTAGCCGGTCTTGGGCGCGGGCAGTAGGGTTTTTCCCGCCAGTTTATCTGGTGTTTTTCATCCCGCAAGCAGGCAAACCGGCCCCGTGAACACACACGGATACAGCCAAGAATACCTTGAGGCATAGGAGTGACCATTCTATCCTCGTATTTCGGTTACGAAATCCAAGCATGCTTGGAAGGTTGTGGGCCTTAAAGGCCTGTTAAAGCCATTGGGATAGGATAGATAGGAATAATAAAATCACATGAGAAAATAGAAAAAAAAAATTATTTTCTCACAGAAGACAATGGCAAAATTATCAAGAGTTGACTGAACAGTGGTTTCTTTCTTCTCTTCATAAAGCTCTTGATTGAGGGTGTGTGCATTGCAAAAGTTGGTTGATAGGCAAAAAAAGAGGAGATATGATAAAAACATTCAAGTTACTTAAAGGGTTTTATATGACTGATGCAAGGAAAATGTTTCAACACTTGCCTGGAGGGGACAGAAGAAACAGTTATCCATGGATGATTTCAAAGAGAAGTATGATGGATAGTTTGGGTTTCCTGCAATGAGTCTTCAGACTCTATGGAAGTGCCCATACAATAATAATAATAATGTATTTCTCTTTGGACTTTAATGACCAAGAGACATTAGGATCCATCTTCCAGTTGCTTTGAAAACCTTCATATTTTAATCATATGTTAAAAGTATATTCATGATTATGATACAAGTGTCTCTAAAAATGGGAATAAAGTATTAAAACTTCTGAACATTAACAAAGTACAGATATTTTTCAGCATTTTATACAGATTATTCCTGGAATCGTTGTCCACCATATACAATAAGTGAAATGACTCAGTTCGTCTATTAATAGAAAAATAAATAAATAAATAAATATCACAGCTTCCCAACTAATGCTAAGGCATTACTTTTGTCCATATTGCCCCAGATACTAGGGCTTTAAAATATATTCAACCAGTTAACAAATTATATATTTCACAGTTCAAAAGTCTCAACGCTAAAGTTTATGTAATGACCCTAACCGCTAATCTATGTACATTCAAAATACACATATAAACCTTTATATATATATCACCTAAAACTTCAGTATTCTTTTTCTGTATCACTATTAGCTGTTAGTATATAGCCAGGTTTCTTCCTTTTGAAAAATCCACACTACAAATAAATAAATAAATAACAAAGGTTAAGCATAAATAGTTTTTATTTTACTTCATCTTTGTGAATAGATATAAACTAACAAATAAGGGCTAATTTCACATACCTCTAAGAATAAAAACATTAGAAAGTAGTTAAATTTGGTTTGTAGTTGTGCAAATATATATATATATATATATATATGCTACTCACACAGTCAATATATTATTTCAGTTCATTTTATCTTAGAGTGTAAAGTGCCCATCATTAATCACTAAAATATTTTAGATAAGTTACAAAAGTGATTTCAAACTTGAACACAAATGTTATTTGCTCATGTTTACACACACACAGGAATACTCTGGTCATACAACACATTAATTTATATGACAATCATCTGGAACTTTATCACTGTCACCTATCACTTCTACAAGCACACGCTTGTAGAAGCAAGTGATAGTTTAATGACATTTTAAAGCAATCACATAAAGAATGTGTGTAAATGACATAAAGCATTTATTTATATCAGTCATACAAATAAAAAATTTAGAATAATTTTTGCTAACAAAAACGGTTGGAAATGAAAAATTATTGAAGGAAAGATGAAAGGGATGCCACAACTTCTGGGTCTTCATCAAATGCTGAACACTTTCTTGCTGGAGTATGGGGACAGACTTTTAGTAGGGCTTTGAGTGGATGTTGAAGACTGACATAGGATTTGAGATGATGCCAGTCTTTTATAGAAGAATGCATCTAATAAACAACTGCTTTGGAGCTTCTAACAAAATTGGGATCCACCTTTTCAAAAACGGATTGTAATCTCTAAATGATTGAAAGTTATTTCTTTAGACACAGAGCTGAATAAATCTTCAAGATGAGACTACATCTTTCCCACCTAGTTTTTCCCTTTCAGTCATTTCCAACTGTAGGTAACTTTGAGGACATTGCAAACAAGGCATTCCTGGTGAGATTTTTACATGGTAGTTCAATATTGCTTCCCTGTCCACCCCCAATTTTATCCAGGCTCAGGACCAGCATATGGCTGGGATGTATTCATGACTGTAATTCATGTGTGTTCACAGGGCCAGTGCGTGTTCTGGGGGACAAAAAAACCTGAGTTTCTGGGTGAAAAAACCCCCTACCTCCCTATGAAACTGGCTAACTCACCTTTAGTCGAAAGAAATCAGATAAAGGTTCCTCGCATCACTGATGGGAATCGAATCCAAGTCTTTCCGACCAAAGGGCTTCATCTAAACTGACTGAGCTACAGAGGCTCAGTCCTTCCTATTTTCTTCAATATCAAGTATCTTCATTATTTAGGGACTGGGAATGAGATTCAAGCTACAGATCAGTACAATCTTCAGGTTGCACTTCTAGTTGTAACGTCCTTGCTGTGTCTACAATATTTGCATTAAATTTCCTCAACAGGATTTTCAAATCCTTCAAAATAAGTATCAGTAATTTGGAGACAAACCATTCCTAGACATCTTTAAGCGTAGACTCTGATTTCATTTCATGCATTTCTAATAGTGCAGAAACCATCTAATATTGTGAAACCTTTCCAAAATTCTTTGATTTTTAATATTCTCACAATAATCATTGCATATCAGAGGTGAGCTAACAAAACAGGAATAAAATCAAAAAGATCTACCTTGATAATTCCATAAACTTCTACCTGAAAGCAAATGTTTTGTTTTGTAGCGCATTCATTGTAAGGCTTATGGTTTCACCTAGTCTGGAGAATTATTTTTACTGCACAGGAACCCCTGAGCATGGAGATTCATTGTGGGAGACATAAGCTATCCACACAAACTCATTTCACTCATCCACCACTCTCCAGGTGAAAAATTCAGTCTTCACCCTTGCTAACCACACTCTTACTCAATTTCCAGCAATGATAATATGATAATAATGAAATATTTCCTCTGCATCAAATAACACACTCTTTTCCACTGCACAAATTCTCAATCTGTCTTCATAAGGAGCATTCTACAGACCAATCATCTATGAATTCTCTCCACCACTTCACCATTCCTAAGAAACCCAAGTGACCAGACAAAAGCATAGTAATCCAGATGTCACCAAACATAAAGAGGAATGTGACTTCCTTATCACTGCTTGTTTGCTGTATTCTTCAATAAAATAACCATAGCTATTTGTGCAACTTTACAAATATGTCTCTGATTCTTCAGCTCCTCTTATCCACAAATAAGGCTACAGATTTGGGATGTTGGTTGGAAACTAGAACTTGACAATAACCTACATATTGTACAATAGAATGGCTTCTCTGATCACATTCAATGCACTTTCAACTTCAGGGATTCTGAAGAAATACAATCTAGCACCCACATTTTTAACTCTCCTCTGTTATTTTCTGCCAGCAGTTGATTCTATCTCTTCCAGGTGTTTAAGAAGTTCCTTGTGATTTGGCATATCTTTTTACTTTGGTCAAACAGGAGATGTTTTGAAAAAAAAAACTACAGCATTGAGTTAATACTGACTAGAAAATCTTCTGGTCTAAGACTTGTCTACTGCACTGTCCCAACTCGAAATGTGATAACTATGAGAGTCTTATGCTTATTAGTTACAAACAGCAGTAGTTTTTTTTTTTTTTTTAAATCACATCTCACAATCTACTATAATGTATTGCATTAGCATGCGACTCATATCTTTTGAAATGCATCATTGTTATTCTATCTTGTTTGAATTGTCTGTTCAGTGAAGATGATCTGTTGGATTCAGAGTGAAATATTTGATTTAACCAAGTGTTTCAGTTTTTGTTTCTCGTATGTCACAAGAACCATTATTAAAGACTGAAAGAATTTAGAAAAGTAACTCATTGGCCAACTAATACTATTAAACAATTACTACTGTCATTCCCTCACAATATATGGTTTACCCAAAGCACACTGGGGTCCAACACCTAAGGACAAACACTATTTCTGAAGATTACAACTGGTCAAATTCAGATTACACCTGAATTTGATTAAATCAAATTCAGACAAATCAGCTTGTTACAATTTGTATAACTGACGATTCCAAGTAAAAAGTCGCATGGTAGCACTCAACAAGATAAAAGGCTGGCTGCACTAAGCAAATTGTGTTTGAAGGAAGCTCTTTTCATGAAAGAGTAAAGCATCAAGAATGTCTCAAAGACATCATCTTGATGAGTCGACACAGGAAAGAATTATTGGTAAGCTTGAAGAAAGCCGCAAAATTATTGCTATTGCCAGAGAGTTTGGAATCTCACAGTGTTGTATCCAGGCTCTGGGCATTTAAAACAAATGGAATGTGTTCCAGATGTTTGTAAAGAGGTCACCCTTGCTCTACCATGGAGCATAAAAGACAGATTTTTCGGTTATAGCAGCAAAATGTAATTGACACACCACAGCAAGTCAGCTCCATTCAATCACAGGCATGCAGTTATCTTGACAAACTGTGGCAAGACATCTGCAACAAGTAGGCCTATATCCCAGAAGGCCTGTGATCTGTATCCCTTTATCCACAGCGTGTTGTAGAACACATTTTCAGTGATGTTGTATCCATAAAAATTGGACAAGACACCAATGGGCTAATGATCTCTTTACATATTAGTCATTTTAGTCTTTCCTCTGATTCTAGACAACACTTGATCTGATGTGAAAGCAGTACTGCTTACAATTGTACGAATGTTCTTGAAAAGAACAGATATGGCAGTGCTGTGGTCATGGTGTGTGGAGATATTATGCTTAATGGATGCATCGAGCTATGAGTGCTGTAAAAAGGGACTATGACTGATGAACAATATCGCAACAGAGTTCTTCAATGTCATGTTCAATTGTTTCTTCATGTTGCAGGTGAAGAATTCATTTTTATGGAAGACAATGCCACACCATCTCATATACAAGCAGTGGATATGCTTCTGGAGACTGAGGATATTAATCAAAATGTTAATGCTCCCCAGATCTAAACCCTATAGAACATGTTTGGGATGCAATAGGGAGAACCATTGCTGTTCAACGTTCTCCTCCAGAAAGCCTTATCCTTGCCCCAAAGGAGGAGTGGGCCAGTTTGCCTCAAGAACTCTTGAATCATTTGGTGCTAAGAATAGTACAACATTGTGAGAGTTGCATGGCTGGCCACCTTACACACTTTTCTATCCCATTTGAACAGCCAACATCCAAGGATCCAATTCATAACAGAAATAGAAGGTAATATCAGTCTGTCCTTCCTAGACACCCTTGTTACAAGATAACCAAATGGATCTCTGACATTTGCAGTGTACAGAAAACCCACACACACAGGTAAAGACATCCATCAACAGTCGTATCACTCCCCCAACTATTTGGATCTATAAAAACACCTAGTCCACTTGGCAAAATTAATTTGCTCAGATGACATTGTATTCAACACAACACAACTACATAAAAATCCCTTTTTGGCCAGTGGCTACACCTCCTACCAAATATAAAAAGAATTTTAACATCACATCACATACCTCTCCTCCCCCCCCTCCAAACAAATTACAGCAAATCCATCACCATCCCCTATATTCATGGCATCTCAGAAAAGGTGGCCAAGATCTTAAAAAAGCACAATCTTGTGACCACTTATAAACCACACAAAAAGCTAGCAACCTTTATCCACTTCCCAAAGACCAGCTACAATCTCTGGATTTACCTGGAGAGTACCAGGTACTCTGCAGCTGCAACCATTCATACTATGGACAGACAGGTAGGACAGTCAACATCTGTATATCAGAGCAAAAGGGATTACATCCATTTACACCACTACCTTGCACAGGATCCACTGGGAAAAAAGCCACCTTGCTCCACTGAAGCAAATTTAAATTCAAGAGGTTTTTCCTCAAATTTGCTACATCTCTTACCAACTATCCCAACCTAAACAAATATGGTTGTATCTAACTGCCTCTCTCATATGGAAAACCCTCATTGGTAGACAGTCATCTCACCAGCCAAGAACACCCAACCAAAGCCAATAGCTCTACATATACAAGTAGCCAAAAGATGTGTATGACTTCTGCATTACTTCAACCTTAGTGTTGCCTTTGGGTCTAGCTCCCACTGATGAGACTTCAATAAAGGTCGAAACCGGTGTTGGTAGTGACCCTTCTCCTAATGCATAGCATTATACATACCCATAAGGATACTAAGCCAAGTGATGTGAGGCCATTAGCTTCAATATACAAGTTGCCCCAGTCCTGAAAATAGTTCAGGCACAAACTCTGTTTGCTTACACTTGGATAAAGGATTAAACCAAGTATATAATTTCTTGGTATCTTTAATTTATAAATTTGATATGAAAATCAGCAATCAAAAAAAAAGAAAAAAAAAAACAGTCAGGCACATGGGCATCACCTGCATTATTGATAGGAAGAATTAATATATAGAGAGTCAAAACATTTCAGCATTCAGTAATTTAGCACAACATTAGTGAAGATGTCAAATTGTTAGGAAGGTGCCTAGTACACTGAATTAGCATGAGGTCAGATTTGAGACTGGTACACATTTTAGTAGATGGGCTAACAAGTAATGTCTTGAGTAAAAAAGGATGCCAAGTTTTATTTACAGGCTAAGGATGCAACTGATTGTTAATACTAACATAATTCATAGATATAATTAATTCACTATGCACTGATCACATCATCAGATGTGAACAAACAAAAAAGAATGGACTGTTACATGAAACTATACAGCAATGAACAGGCCTTAGAAGGCACTTCTGTTCTGCCACTCTCCAGTCAGTTACATGACACTATCAGGAAACCATGGGAAATGAGAACAGAGTCATTAACACAGTCATAAACAAACATGGGCAAAGGAGCACAAAGCTAGTTACAAAAATGACAAAGTATAGAGAAGGTTTAAAAGACTAGGTTGATTGCTAAGAGCTTTACAGCAGTCTTGTCTTTGAAGAGCCTTTCAAAGTTGAATGGATTTTTGTGTTATCCCATGGGATCCTGTGGCTAGCAGAAACTCCATATATTGCTTGTGAGATGGAGAAACTGCAGAACCAGCAATTCAAATTTTAAAAAACTTTTCAGATGGGTTCAGAATAAGGAATGGAAAATATCCATTCAGCTCATATTGTCTTTTTAGTTTGTAATTCTAATCTGAGAGTTCCCTTGGAAAAACAGATGTGTCTTGTGAGTAAGACAAGAGTCTTGACAATTTTTGTAAATAGTTGTGCATAGAGTTTTAGAGAATATATCTTCCAGTGAACATTGACTTATTCTAAATGGAAAAGCTGAGAGCCATTTTCCTTAGAATAAAATTTTCTATTATAAAGTTTATTCTAGGAAAAATAATGTTATTTTTATCTAAAACCTGTTTAAGTTTTGAGTGTGACCAAATACTGAACACACCTTCAACAGAACAAAACCAAGTTGAGGGACAGGGAGTGATGTCGCTTGTTCATATTAGACTAAAACATGAAACTCATTTCATACTCTGCTAGGTTTCCAATAAAACTAAACTTTCTTTAGCTACCCGTTTCAGTGATTCAAAAAAATTTTAACTTCTTCTACAGTGGCATCTTCAGTGAGAATTCTTTCTCCTAAGTGGCCATTTGAAATTTGTCCACATCACTCTTTAAACTGACTTCCACTGAAGAAGTTCACATATTCAGTGTTGTACAATAGAAACTTACTCTTTTTCTGAATCTACTATAGAAACATTCTCTGATCCCTATTTCTTGAATAAATCATTGTAGACATATTTAGAATGATTCTATTTCTCATTATATACAAATAGTTCACTTAATTCTTATGTCTGGTTGGTATTTTCCTAATAAATGAAGCAGCACATAGGTCCTTACAAATGAAGATAAAAAGTTAAAGAAAAAAATTGAAAGATAAAAGGTTGAAGATAAAATTAAGTCAAAGTCATGTATGTGCTTTAGTAAAAGACATAAAAGTCACAAGAACAATTAGAAACTGAAAAACTGTCAATGATTATTTCTTTTACAAATTTCTATGCAATTTAATTATTGAAGAAAAGAGCCTAAAAATATTCAACTTACCTATGGAAATTCTTCAACAAAAAATAATATATTCACTGTTATGTCATTAAGCAAACTATGTTTCCTTTGAAATGTTAAGTTTCAAAACCAATCCAAGCTTAAGAAAATATAAACTAACAACATGCCAAGCTATTGTACTATGTTAGAGTCTGTATGTTCTCCTTTTATTACTGGTTTTGATTAAGGCTTTCACTGGCCCGTTCTGTAACAGTGGGTTTACATCATACAGCAAGCAAAAACAAAACCTTTGAAAACTACTGCAGTGACCCCAAGTCTTAAAGTTATACATTTTTCATAAGCAAATTCTTGATTGGTGAATATATCATAATCACTAAATAAAAACAGAACCTAAAAATCTATCAGCATCTATCAGCCTTGTATGGAAACTAATAAATGGAAGCATAATAAATATCCACATATAAAGTAAAACAATGTCCATAATAAAACAACATTTTGTAAATTGATTAATTTTGAATTAAATTAACTGAAGAATGTAATCTATTAGGTTACACTGTTCAATAGCTAAAAGTTTATATTACTTACTTTCCAAAGAATTAAGATTAGAATTATTAAAAGCAGTACTCCAGCACACACAGACAAAATTATTATCCAAAGAGGTACACCTTCTGGTGCTTTAGTGGGAATGTCAGGGTAAGCCTTTGTTTCAGCCTATAACCATGTTTAGAATAAAGAAACAAAAAAAATTTTTTTTCAAAATAATAAATTTTCTAATTACTCTACAATATAGTTGTATATGTTTTAATGATAGTAATTTAACACTGTTACTGTGTTTTTAAATATGCTTATTTCATGACACTATTTTAAATTATATGAATGAAGGATATAGATCTTTTAAAAAATATATATTAATAATAAAAATCGGTATCTGTTTTATGTACATCTGAAATCCTCTCTTGAAGAATGTTTAAATATTATGCCAGAAGCTAAATATCTGGCAAATATCATTAATCAAATATTAATGATAATTGGTGACATGGACATACCATTAATATCATTAGCAAATTAATTTTAGTGAGTTTATGAAATATAGCATTATCACAACTTTCCAGCAACATGTTCTACATGCCTGCCAATCCAAGCAAAAAACTGTTTCTTACTTCCTTGTTCACAGTTTTCTTATACATTCCAGCAATGTCTTTGTTCTACACCTGTCTTTCTCCACTCTAAGAAAAATCTCTTCTGCATGTACCAGGTACTAATTTCATATCTCTATCATATAAACCTCTCTCTTCCATCCACCAAGTTCTGAGTATGGCATTCCCTCAATATATCCACAGACCTGACACTATCTTAGTCACTATTCTCTGGATCCTTTCCAAAATATTTCCTTGAAAACTAGGTGTTCAAATGTATGAGATCTTGTCCAATTATTTTATCTCCAGTTCTACATGTCAATGTTCTCCTTACTGCTCAACACCATAATCCACTGTGTAAGCCTTACAATTTTTGTAATGCATCCTCTAATCTTCTCCTGGAGAGATACAACATCCTTCGCTCCTGATAGTTCTCACAACTTTACATTATCTGCAACTCTCACTACTGTACACTGCATCACTATCAAGCTTTGATCCTCAAAAAGAACCATCTGGTAAACCATAACCTTGATTGCTAAATAACTGCACTTCACAACTTATGGATATCTGTCATACAGACAGCTCACTAATCTATTATTCAACCCCATTTAAATATCAATTTACCATGTGGTAATCTGTCACAGGATACATATCACCTCTTTTAACACATTCACCCTGTTGAAATATGCAAACAAGCTAACACTAATTCCCGCAGAGAGAACATTCTGCCCCTGTTAACCAGATTCTGGATTCAGCATATACCAATCTCTCCAGATACACAAACTGGTCAGTAATTTGACCCTTCAATTTAGGCATCCCCTTTGTGAAGCAGTACTTTTATCCTCTTTCTACTCATCTGGAACTGTTCCAGTTGTGATGCATACATTGTCATTAACTTGCTAATAAATTTACATTCCTTTAAAGCATGTGAATATGGTATAAAGCCCTCCCCTCACTTTATTTACAGTTAGTTAAACACCTTGAAATCCTTCTATTTATTCATTTCTAGACATTCTCTTGCCATTCCACCTTCCTCAAGCTTCTTATAAGCATTAAATTCCTTAATGAAATGATCATTAAATGCTTCAGCTCCACAGTGGTTAGAAACTGCCGTAAACATCAAACAATACTACCACCCCTCTAATTCTTCTTCCTTTTGCTTGCTACATATCAAGAGAACAACTTCCTGTACATTTTTTTTTAAACCTGAGTGCCTACATACTGCTTATACTATGCTTTCATAACCTGCTCTTTATACTTTTCAGGTATTGTTTACTGCCACCCACTTCATATGCCCTTCATTTTCTACTGATCCTCCTACTTAGTATAAATTCAGACATTGTACTGGTCAGTATACTGGTCTACATTTCTCAACCCTTCCCCCATGAAGTAACGATCGTTTTTCCACCCAGTTCCTCATTAGATGTCACTGCTTGCTGTCTGCTGATTTTTTTTAAATAATCATTTGTCCTAATGTAACTTTTCCTCATAGGACACCTTCATATGGCTGGCCATGACCTTGATGAATCTAAGATACTGAACCTTTATTTGCATTCTGCTACTGTTATTTATTTTGGGAATACCACTCATGAAAGGTTTTAAATCTTGTTACTAATATTGTAATATTAGTACTGCAGGTGTCACCTAATGATTGCATAAACTGGAGATTCTGTTCTGTAGAACAAAGATAGACTTTTTTCAAGCAGTTTGAGACTCCCAAAACAGGTGGTGGTTAATACTTGGCAATGAAATTCACCATTTGAATTTCACTGCCAATGGGGATGGATATGAAACTGGTGATATGGATAAAAGGATGGTTGATGGTCAGATATATTTAGTTCACATACTAAAAATTAGTATATGGAGGAGTAGAATCCAGCAGAAGGCAGATGAATAGTGGTGTGCTGTAGGGCTCTGTGCTTGGACCACTGCTGTCTGATTTGTACAAAAAAAAAAAAAGGAAATGATTTGAAGGGAGATATTCAATTACTTGCTGATGATGCAAATTTGGGTAAGGTCATAGTTAATCAAGGTAATGGAGAGAACTTGCAGGATGATTTAAATAGGCTAATGGTATGGACAAAACATAATAGATGTCCATTTAATGTAGAAAAGTATAAAGTTATGCATTTTGAAATAAAAAAATTACAAGCTATGCACCACATGAGGGAACTGTACTCCAGAAAACTGATTAACCTAGGAGTTATCTGGAGATAATAGTAGTAGTAAATTAAGAGCTGAAGTTTAGAGGGCATATTGCTAAAGTAGCTCACAGGATTACTTGGTTATTGAAGGTGTTAAAGATACCAAGCAATTTTAAACCTGGTTTTACTCCATTTTTCCCAAGTGAGCAAACAGACAAAATGTCAAGTTTGCGCCTGCAATTGATGCAAGACTAGCTGATCCCACAGGTAGTGCAAGACCAAGGCAACTCGTGGTAAAGGTGGAGTAAGATCTGATCACTAATCTTAATATTTACCCTTAATGCCAAAACACATCTCCAAGACGGGGATGTATGATGTTTTGTATTAAAGGCAAGGGGCCACTACCCAGACCGGTTTCGACCTTTATTGAGGTCTCATCAGTGGGAGCCAGGCTAGAAATACCAAGATTTAGTAATGCAGAGCTTATAAGTATTTTACCAAAACAAGTTACCATAAGGTGTTTTAACCTTATTAAATAAAAATCTCAGGAGGAGATCTAAATGTAGAAAGTATTTTTAACTTGGGTATAATTATGTTAAAGATACCAAGCAATTTTAAACCTGGTTTTACTCCATTTTTTCCCAAGTGAGCAAACAGACAAAATGTCAAGTTTGCGCCTGCAATTGATGCAAGAGATCTCCTCCTGAGATTTTTATTTAATAAGGTTAAAACACCCTATGGTAACTTGTTTTGGTAAAATACTTATAAGCTCTGCATTACTAAATCTTGGTATTTCTAGCCTGGCTCCCACTGATGAGACCTCAATAAAGGTCGAAACCGGTCTGGGTAGTGGCCCCTTGCCTTTAATACAAAACATCATACATCCCCGTCTTGGAGATGTTTTGGCATTAAGGGTAAATATTAAGATTAGTCATCAGAGCTTACTCCACCTTTACCACGAGTTGCCTTGGTCTTGCACTACCTGTGGGATCAGCTAGTCTTGCATCAATTGCAGGCGCAAACTTAACATTTTGTCTGTTTGCTCACTTGGGAAAAATGGAGTAAAAGCAGGTTTAAAATTGCTTGGTATCTTTAACATAATTATACCCAAGTTAAAAATACTTTCTACTGGTTATTGAAGGATACACTAACAAGCAGAGATCTGGGAGTTATCATTTCTGTTTATAAAGCCTTGATATGACCACATCTGGATTACTGTGCTCAGGTCCAATCACCTGGGTTTCTTGGGGATGAGGAAGTGGTAGAAAAGATCAGAGGCGAATGACCAAAATGGTGAGTGGTCTGAGGAATACCATGAGGACAGCTTGGGAATTTGTGGATTGCAAAAGTTGGTTAGTGGACAAAACCTGGGGGATATGATAGAAACATTTAAATAACTTCAAGGATTTTACAGGAATGATGCAAGGAAAATATTTCATCATTTAGCTGGAGGAGGGGGAGAAGGAACAAGAGGTTATCCCTGGAAGTTCGGGCAAGAGTGTGGTTAGCAGGGGCATGAGGACTAGATTTTTTGCTTGGAGATTAGTGAGTGAATGGGTTACCTGAGCTGTGAGTGTTTTGTTAATGGTTTCAAGGAGAGGTATAATAGATAAAGTGGTGATAGTTTGGGTTTCCCCAAACTATTCCCCTAAGACTTATCATTCCCCCATGATGAGTCTTAGGACAGCATGGAGGTGCTGTGCAATAATAATAAGAATAATAATCTGACTGCCTTATTGATTTCCAGAGTATTTAGAAGTCAATACACATTCTCCTAATACACCTTTAAACCTTCACTCCTACCCATGAGAATAAAGGCTGCCTTTTCCAGGATGAAATACCAATGAACTGATGATTTAACAACTTCACAACTGCATCAATCCCTTGACTGTCATCTATATTTAACAGGGATGACTACAAATATTTCTCCTCAGAATGGACACAATGAAAGAATTCATTATAATTTTCTTTGAATTGCAGTGTTAATCTCTTCCCATATTCTAGCTAGTCACTTTACTGGCTTGAGTCATATTCTTCATGCAAAATCCTCACACCTCTCTCTTTTATACTTTTTTCCTTACCCTTTTTTATCCCATCTGCAGTTCCTGTTTGATTTCATTAAATCCAATTTACACCAAATCATGTTATCCTTTTCACTTAGCTATGCAAGTTGACATTGCAGCTGATAAATAGTTCTCTACTAGTTCCATTGCAATGCTGTCTCTTTTTTCCTTTGAAATCTTCCATGGAATTATCTTTGGCTGATTTCTAAGACTACCATAATTACAAATCTAACAATGCCATAATTCCACCCCAAATACTTCCAAGTCTTCATCCCACATCAAGAACTGCATTTTCACTCACTATCCAGAGACAAGGATGACATTTCGGTTACAGTCAGATCCTCTGATGTTATGACCAAATCCAAAATTCTTGATTTTTTTTTTTTTTTTTTTTACTGCATGTTACCCTGAAAGACTTGTGACTCAAGAATTCCAGAAATTTCATTTCCTTATTACTGTATCCAAGAAAGCAATCATTTGCTCTGCACTTGCTAAATATCTTGTCCTTCAAGCAGGAAGAGCAATCATGTCATTGTGTAGAAGATCACAGAAAGAATTTTCAGTCGACAAGAGTTATATGTAAAATTAAAAAGCAGGTGATTAAAATGATGATCTGAGGAGTCAGCTTATATCTGTGTCATGGCATAAGAATTTGGAAGATTTGATTTTGATTTTTATGGCACAAAGACAAAGTTCATACTGCATCAGGACACAAGTCATCCAGCCTCTTGGCTGCAGAGCAGACACTAACCTCGGCCAACCAAACCAGCGAATATGGAAGAAAAAAGATGTTAGCAATACATGGCAGATGGTCAATGGGTGCTGGAAAAAAGCAAGATCAGACTCTATATGCAGAATCAGAAGGAGGGCGTATAAAGATGATCAAGTCCATAAATTACAGACAAGAGGGATAACCTGTATGGTAAAGGAAGTTGAAGCTACCTGATGAGGTAGCTTCTGAATCTTTGGCCATGTGGCAGGTAAAAGGAAATAAATGACTATGGAAGGATGATTAACAAGTGTTGATAGGGAGACAACAAAGGGTTGAGCTATTGAGTAATCATTTTTGCAAGGGTGTTTTATCCAGGTGGAGATAATGCAGTGCCTGATGTAAGAATAGAGGTACATGAATGGGTAATATGTACTATATTGCAGAACCTTAATGCAAATATGAACATGGGATTAAATGGAACATCAGCTCATGTGTTATGAAAATGTGCAAGGCAATTGGTAACTCTTCTGACTGAGCTGTTTAATTTAAGCCGCAGTTTTGGGAAGGTGTGCCTAGAAAGTGGAAAGAGGACAAAATAGTTCCATTGCATAAAGGAGACACCGAGAGAGAGAGAGTGAGAGAGAGGTAGCAAAGTATAAGCCAATCAGTATCTTAGGGGGGGGGTAGGAGAGGTTGGTACTGGAGATGTTAGTAAAAGCCAGAATTCAGGAGACTGACTGGATGGAGAGGAATATGATACTCTATAGAAAAAGCATGGTTTTGAGAAATGTAGAACTTTCCTAAGTAAATTGATCGCATTTTGTAATGAAGGGACAACTGAGTTGGATAAAGAAATGGATACTGTGGTGCTTTGCAGAGGCATTGGCAGGACGGACACTATGTGGAACTCTGTTACATAAGGAGCAAATGGGGATTAATATGAAGCTGGTGATTTGGATAAGTGCTGAATTCTGGCTTTTACTAACATCTCCAGTACCAACCTCTCCTACCCCCCCCCCTAAGATACTGATTGGCTTATACTTTGCTACCTCTCTCTCGGTGTCTCCTTTATGCAATGGAACTATTTTGTCCTCTTTCCACTTTCTAGGCACACCTTCCCAAAACTGCAGCTTAAATTAAACAGCCTGGCTAATGGACAGGCATCAAAGTGTAGTGTAGTGTATGAGAAATTTCAATGCAGGTGACAAGTGATGTACCACAGGTCTTAGCACTTAGTCTACTGCTGTTTAATATGTACATCAGTGGTACTTAAAAGATTTTAAGGGAAAATATTCAATTTGTTGCCAATGATGCAAAGCGAGGAAGAGTGATAATCAATGAAGATGTGTAGAGATCCTGCAGGATGACTTAAGTAGAATGGCAATATGGGCAAAGGATAATGGATACCAGTTTAATGTGGTCAAGTGTAAGGTCATGCACTTCAGCATGAAGAGATCACAAACTGTATACTATGCTGTTGGAACTGATCTGCAGGAAACTGATGAAGTGGGGATTTGGAGGTGATTATGGACTGGAGTTCAAAGGGCATATTGCAAAAGTTGTTGAAATAGCACATTAGTTTACTTGGTTAATGAAGAACACACTGGCAAACAGGGATAAGGATGTTATTCTTCTCCTTTATACAGCTTTAATAACGCCATATCTGGACTACTTGCACATCTGATCACCTGGATTATATGGAGATCAGTGGCACAGAGATCAAGACTGTGTTAGGTCTATGGAATGCTCTGAATTATTTTTTAGTGAGGAGCTCCCATAATGAGTTGACTCCACAAAGATTCCTGAGAAAAGAATATTAATTTCAAATAATGTTTTGAATATAAAAAAAAAGGGCAATGGATGTCATGTGTTTGTAAGAGTAAAAACAGAGGAGAAAAATCACCTTGTTTGAAAATCCAAGTATTTTTAAAGGCAATGGAGGGCAAAGTGGTTCCCCCCCCCCAAGAAATAAGACATTTTGATAGCATTAAAATTGATAGTTTTTATTGCAGGATGGAATGAAATCAGTGTTTAAATCACTGGTAGTGGAAGATCCTATGATTTGTAAAAAATAAATAAATTGCTTATCAGATTATACTGTAAAATTCAAAAAAGGTCAATTACTCTCAGTGTAGTCAGCCAGAAACATCTCTTTTGTAGATCATTTGGCATAATATCTAAATGCATTGTTTTTAGATAAAAACAAAATCATATCAATACATTTTCATTAATTTATATCAATTTTTTTTCCTCAAAATATATGAAATATTAGCACTCATACTTACAGATGCAAAGTCATTTTCTTTATTCTGCTTAACATCAAATGAAGGGTCAAAATCTATTTTAGCCTGAGATCTAATGATTACCAGATCCACAGATGCATAATTCTACATGAAATGCAAATTAAGTTGTAATTATCATCATTATTTTCAAATTAAATAACGAAATACTAATTCTTAAATAAGTGTGTAAGGTTTCTTATGACTTGCAGTGATGTTTATGGAATTATGAAAATTAGCTAAGTGAAAATACTTGGCAATCTATTTTCTTATACATTAAGTTGTTTCACTAATGAACATGATAAAACACTATACAGATGAAGCATACAGCAGCTTAGAATGAAACATTTTGGACTCCTTAAAAGTGATTCAATTTTACTTATTTAATTCCAAGCTCTAGGACTGATGAACTCTTGATAAAAGATCTCTAACAGAATCTCTCCAACTCTAGTTTATTCAAACTATTTCATTTGAAGTAGCAAGAGATAGTATATTAGCATTTTTTTGGATATTTTTAATGGAATAATGGAAATATTGAATATTTCTGCAATCAACCACTAAATGTACATATGCCTCCTTAGTCAGTCAGTTTCAACAAGGCTCTTAGGTTAGAAAGAGCTGGCTTTGGATCTTTTCTAGGATGTCAAGGACCTTTATGAGAGTCAAGTTAGCCAGCCTGGTTGGTCATATTAAGATCATCATAGTGGTTAGCATATCTACTCTCCAACCAACAGGTCACAGGATTTGAATCCCGCCATGAGCATGGATGTTTGTTATTGTCTTTAAGTGGTAGATGAATTTCATCTCCTGTGCAAGACCACTGTCCTGATTATTAGAGGTCTGAAGTGGCCTGATAAAGTTCTATGTTTGGTCTCAAGATCAGAGTTTCTGGATTATGTAAAAAATAAATAAACAAATAGAAAATATTAAAAATAGAAAAAAATCCTTACCCTACTCACAGTGTTAATGTACTACAGGTTTATTATTACCTTTCACATGGTAGCCATACAGAAAAAAAAAATCAATCTAATATGGTGATGGCAAGATTTTTTCCTCCTGGAAAAGTAGGTTTTCATCCTGCAACCAGGCAAGGAGAATGTGTACAAGTGATATCCATAATACACCATGCAGGTAGGATTAACATTCCTATCAGAGCATTAATTAGGTTTCAAAGAAACCAAGTTACTTGTCAGAAACAGGCCATTTAACTCGCATGTTATGTGCACATAATGTAAGTATTACTGCATAGGTTTACTAGTATTATTTGTATATCACTGGCTACAAAGTCTAACGCAAATCAATACCATGTGTAGGCGGCAGTGGAGAGATAAGTAATCTGCTGATATTCTTTTTTTTGAGAGCTGAAGGTTGTAGTCTTTGAAGAATACTTCATCATGCTATATTAAAGTGTTCCCATGTTCAGACCTCTAACATAATGGCCAGTCTGTCTGACATATGTTAGACATAATGCAGTATATTTCATGGATAGATTCCTGGATACTTTTCAGAGGAGTGAATTTTTCAGATGTAGTGACTGTCTGTTTAAAATGGTTTAAAGATGATTTTAATGAGGTGTTCATAGAGGGACCTTTGCAATGTGGGTATAAATGTGGGATTGTAGTTTTAATATTCATAAATGCAAGGTGTTACACTTTGGGGCACAGAAATATACGACTACGTGCTGCATTGATGAAGCTGTGTTTCAGGAAGTGGATGAGATTTGGGATCTTGCAATGATGGTAGATAATGGACTAAAGTTCTGAGAGTACATCACAAGTATTGCAAAAAGACTGCACACCAAATTGCTGCTATGATAAAATGTACATTGACATGCAGGGATAAGGAGGTGGTGGTACCTCTATATAGGGCACTGGTCAGACCACATATGGGCTATTGTACTCATATTAGGTCACCTAGTTTTCATTGTTATGTGGAAACACTAGAGAGGGTCCAAAGATGAATGACCGAAGTGATATCGAGGCTCTGAAGTGTTGGTTATGCAGAGCAGTTGAGGGAATGTGGATTACAGAGTTTGATGAGGAGGAAAAGAGGTGATATGATAGAAACTTTCAAGTTAGTTAAGAGAGTCTACCAGATTAATATAGAAGGAATTATAAAAAAGAGTGGATGCTAAGATGGGAAGAATGAGAAGTCATCCCTGGAAGTTGTATAAAGATGTGAAGTAGCTTTTTATGTGGATAGTTGTTGGTGAGTGGAATGCATTGCCAGAGTGTATAGTAAATGCAGGAGCATAAATAACTTCCAAGTTCATTATAAGAGACATATTGGTGTCTTAGTGTATTTGGTAATAAAAAAGGAATGCAGCACTCCCCATACCTCAACAGGTATGTTATACTTGCCTAAAAATTTATATTCTTGTTTAATTCTTAACCCAAGTGCAAGCAAACAATATTTTTGTGTGAAGTATCTTCACAACTAAGCTACCTAAATGTAGAGGCTGTTGACTTAACATCAATTGTCTCACTATCTCAAACTGCAAAGCATAGTTCTTTTTGGATGTATTTTGCTAAGCATTATCTGAAAGGTCACTACCCATACCCAGACCTTTATTGAGTTACCTATAACACAATAAGGAGAAAGAATCTATTAGTATGTTTCTTAAAAAATTGGAAAGTGTACTTATTAGTGGAAGACAGACCCAGAAAGACTTCACAATTGAATTAATGAAGTCATACATTTTTCACATACAAGTAGCTAAAGGTATATCATCTGATTATTAAAATACTCTATATACAAGTAGCCTATTTGTGAAGATACTTCACATGCAAACTTTACTTGCTACATTTGGGTAAAGGATACAAGAAATCATTTCTTTCTTGGCAAGCATAATTAACTTTGTAACCAAGTGAAAAACCCCACATGTCAAAACATGACTTATAACACAATAAGGAGAAAGAATTAATCTATTAGTATGTTTCTTAAAAAGTTGGAAAGTGCTCATTGGAAAAAAGGAAGTTCATTCAATATGACAGTGATTGCCTTAGTTTGATATAATAAAAAATTATAATATCCATTCAGAGCTAAACTATTTAATACATCCCAAGAAGAAAATTTGCGACTTAAAACATTTTCTAAATGTAATAACTTTTAGTAGTCTCCTATGAAGGTGTTACTTAAAAACAATAATACAACTTGTCTTAAGTTTACTGTAAACTCATAAGGTTACCAGAATAATGTTGTAGACATGCTTCCCTGATCTTTTACATCATCTGATAAAATATTGGGTTGGCAAATAAGTTTGTTCGGTTTATGCTTTAGTACAAGTTTAAGGCGCTTCGCCTGTCGCTATTGTTGCGCTGCCATGCAATACTATTACACAGTCAAAAGGCGACATTTCACATAACCTTTCAGTGAATTTTCATTTGGCCAACTTCAGTTGCATGTGTGTAACATATTTTTAGAATGGAAGGAAATAATGTACATTACCGGCATATTTTGCTTTTTTATTTCAAAAAAGGCAAACGAGCTGCGGAGGCCCATAAAAAATATGCAGCGTATATGGGGATGGTGCATTAACAGAACGCATATGCCAAATTCCATTCTGGAGATTTCGATGTCAGTGATGCGCCTCATGCCGGTCGCCCGACCAAGGTTGATTCAAGTATTGTGAAGGATATCGTTGACAAAATTCCATCACAAACAGTGCGGGAGATTGCTGCGGCACTGAGCATATCCCATACAAGCATTGAAAACCATTTGCACAAAGCTTTTTCATTTGCAATTCTTCATGCAAAATATATCCTACATGTTCTTTGGAAATGCCTATAATCTCAGCAATTTCACACACTTTGACTCACTCGTCATCCAATACCATATCATGCACTTGATCAATGATTTCTGGTGTTATTACACTTTTTGGACGTCCTTCACGTGGATTATCTTCAAGGTGTATGGCCACATTTAAATTTGGCAGCCCATTTCTTAAGTGTCAAAAACAAAGGATAATAGTGCCCATAAACTTTTATGAACTTCGAATAAATTTCTTTTGGCATTAAACCTTCTTTTACAAATAATTTTTTAAACACACATGATACTCAAGGGATATAGACAACAATTTTAATTCAGACAGCTGTATAAAACAAACTACTTGATAGAATGAATTGCAATTTCACATGGATGCTTATGACAGATGTACCAACTTAGAAAAAAAAATCTTGCTGATAATGTTGCCATCAAGGACAAGAACTTTTCAGACCACCCTCGTATAACAGTAATTTATTTTTAGAAAGATAAGAGGCAGTAAACAATTAAATAATTATCAACAGTGGAACTGATTTGTTGATAAAATTCTGCAAGAAACAGATTGCCTCTGATGTTAACATGTTTTGGTTTTAGGTTCAATTAATTAAAAAGCTTAAAGCAAGAATTAATGTACTGAGAAATCCAATATTACTCACTTCTATGAAGGTGTTGTTCCACAGTCGAGCAAATATCTTGATTATTCCAGTATGGTCTCTTTCTAATGTTGGGAAAAAGCAGACTAATTTAAAGCAACGAGCTGTTTTATCTTCACAATCCTGAAAGAAAAAAAAAAAAAAATAGATATATATCCACATGTAATAAAAAAATTCACATAAGACAAAACTTTCAGAAATAAAATTTAGTTCTAGTCACTCCAAATTAAATTAATGCACTTCTGAAATACTTCACTGGATACATATATTATCTGGTTGAAGAAATTTATATTGTAAACAAAAATGCCTGTCGTTCGAATAGCACTAAATGTTCTTATTTTCATTTTATGTATTTTCAATATTTATTATTATTATTATGCGACACCTCCAAGGAGTCCAAGGACCAATTGCAGGAGAGCAATCTAGTCTACCTCGCTAAATACATCTCACATTCTCCACTACTGCCTAATTCTCCTACTACGACAATACTACCATCAATGCCATCTACCATCCATCACCACCACCAACAGTATTTTTTGTCTGTAAATTGTGTGTGTGTACTGAAGGCTGATTTGTCTATACATGTGATGAAAAACCTGAGTTTCTGGGAGAAAAAAACCCTGCTACCTCGATATGAGATCAGCTAACTCACCTTCAATTGAAAACGCCGATATAAGGATTCCCTTCATCGCAACAAGAATCAAACCCAGGTCTTTCCCAAATGAAGGGCACAATGTTCTGCTGTTCTTCCAATTGCACTATGGAGGCACTTTTTTTTTTTTTTTTTTTTTTTTTTATAAATCTTATAATATATATAAATATATATAAATATAAAATATATATGAATCCTTTTATTATTATTATGTTACACCTCCAAGGAGTCCAACGACTCATTGAGGGAGGGCACTACTCTACAACTCTTCGTCTTCACCACTCTACCAACTGCAACTACTTTCATTATCTATACCAATACCAACACCATCTACTGCTGACCACCATCTCTTAGCAGTCTCCTGTGAAGGTGTTACTATAAAAACAATAATACAATTTGTCTTAAGTTTACTGTAAACTCAGAGTCTGAGATTTTCACAGACAATCACAAACATCCATGCCTACATAGTGGGATTTGAACCCATAGCCTTTTGGTTGGAGAGTGGATATGCTAACCACTTGGCCAACTAGGCCGGCACCCTTGCACTTACAAATTAAAGATGCCAAGAATATAATTTCTTGGCATCTTTAATTTACAGTATAACCAAGTGAAAAAACTTCCCACTTCTGTCTCTAATCTAGAGTATTTTAATAATAAGGTGTGACACCTTTTGACTACTTGTATATGGAAATATGACTTCTGGGGTCAGTCAGTTGGACAAGCTGTCAATGATTTTACATGGTGAATGATTGAGGTGAAAAAATGTGATTTATGATGTGCATTCGTACCATAAGTTAGATGTTATTCAGTGATGATATCTGGTCTTAGAGCTACCGTGGGAACTTGTATTTTCTCATGAGAATTCGACGTAAAGTCTATATTTCCAAGTTGCGTTGTTCATTGTCATTCGAGTGTGTTTTGAGTGTTGATTGCGGTCTCACGATAGTCCTTTAGTGTGATGTATTTTGTGTTTATACGACATACGGAAGTCCTTGAGATCTAGCTCAGTCTTAGAGCTACCGTGGGAACTTTGTTTCTCATGAGAATTCGACGTAAAGTCTATATTTCCAAGTTGCATTGTTCATTGTCATTCGAGTGTGTTTTGAGTGTTGATTGCAGTCTCACGATAGTCCTTTAGTGTGATGTATTTTGTTTATACGACATATGGAAGTCCTTGAGATCTAGCTCAGGTAAGCATATATTTGAATATTTTAAACATGAACAATTTAAGTCCCGATGACTTTATCCAATCGTTGGATAAGAATCTGGCGCTTGACCTCCTAAAAAAACTGTTGAAGAAATTTAAGGTAGAGTGGCCAGGGTTTCTAAACCTATATTCAGCGACAGACAACTCCACAGAAGGGGACAACTCAACACCAGGGGAAGAAGGGAAGACGAACCTGATAATCTCTACTCCCACTCCAAAACATGATACAGAAACCCATTCTCGGAAAAAACGTAAAACAGCAGAAAGTGGGGTTATTTTCTTCCATCCCCTCATAAAACGAGGGGATGGAAGAAGATAACCCCAACACTGACCTCCCCACACCCAACAACAAAAAAGTTCCTCCAATTGTTCTACAGGAAAAAGAACGTTGGATGGACCCTTAGGCCTATTATGTAAAACCACCAAATTGCCTATTCATGGGCAAAAAACGTAGACGACGGAGTTAAAATCCAGCCTGCCACAGTAGGCAACTACAGACTCCTCACAAAAACCATGGATGAGTCAAATATTAAATATCATACTTACTCACTGAAGTCGGAGAAAAACCTAAAAGTTGTACTCAGGGGAGTAACAGAAAACATCTGCACAGATGAAATTACTGAAGACCTCTGCCTCCACGATCTCCCACCTGTCAAGGTTAGCAGAATGCTATGGGCTGACAAGAGTCCAATGCCCCTAGTACTCGTTGAGATACCCAAAACACATATACAACATAACAACGATCTGTGGTCTGAAAATCACAACAGAACCACTAAAGAAAAGAGCCTCGTCGGGCCAGTGCTACAGATGTCAGAAGTACGGACACGTACAGAAACTCTGTAGAGCAGACTACAAATGCCTCAAATGTGGGCAAAACCACCCCACAGCAACCTGTTCAAAACCCAGGACCTCACCAGCCAAATGCGTGAACCGCGGGGGCCCCCACCCAGCAAACTACAGAGGCTGCAGTCACTACCCTAAGAATAAAACAGACAACAAAAGGAAACAGATCTCTCAAACCTGCCCACAGGCACCAGAATTGATGGCTCCCCAGTTGCCTGACACCCAACAAAAGACAACAAAATACCAGCTCTCACAAATGGAAAATACCAACAGTCTGGAAAGCCACCGTCGAAGCAGAACATACGCTGAAGTAGCCCGCTCATCCAAAGATATCCAGCAGGACCAAATTCTTCCAAACATGACAACAGTCATCACAGCCTCATTGGCAAACATGCTTCAAGACTTCAGTAAGTCAAACACTTCACCAAACTCCACAAAAAGATTTCTAAAAGAAACTCACACCATATTATCAATGCTTGTTAATGAATAAAACTAGATTACTCCTAGACTCACTACAGATCGCCGCTTGGAATGCTAATGGCCTAAAAAACAAGACACTGGAGCTTCAAGAATTCTCTCACAGATACAACCCTGACATAATCCTAATTAATGAAACTCATCTAAGACCTGCAGACAATCCAAAACTGAGAGGCTACACACTATATAGAAATGACCGACTGGACAACAGAGGTGGTGGTACAGCCATATTTATCAGGAACTGCATCAGGCACAATGGAATACTCACCCCCCCCAACCTCCAACCTAGAACTCACCAGTGTCGAAGTCCACACAAACTCAACTGGAAGACTTCAAATCTACACCGCCTACAACTCCCCTGCTATTTTCCGACTTGGATGCTGTACTAGACACAAATGAATCCATCATCATCGCTGGGGACTTAAACTCCAAACATCCCTCCTGGAACAGCAGAACCACAAATAAAAATGGCCGTATCCTCTTCAGCTACACAGGATTAAACAATGCTGTCATAACAGGACCCACTGAACCAACCCACCAGAGCCCAACTGGCACAGCCGACATACCAGACATCACCATCCTACACATCAAATACCAGCACAGCATTCAAGCACCGAACGAATTATCATCAGACCACAACCCAATCCTACTTCACTTAGGGAACAAAGACCAGTCACCTCCCCCCAAAAAAAACCTCCACTGTCTGGGAGAAACTTAGGAAAGTGCTACCAGAACACATTGGTCCGGTTCCCCATATAAAAGCCAATGAAGAAATACACAACACGGCAATAAAGAAACTCGCCAATCAAATCAATAAAGCCATAACAGCAGCCACAGTATCCACGATTACCCACAAACAAAATCGTCTCCTGGAAGAAATCATGGACTTAATAAGGGAAAAAAACAGACAAAGAAAAAGATATCACAACACTAGTGCTCCCCAGGACAAAACAGCCCTCAACAGATTAAACAAATCTATCCTAGGAGCTCTCCAGAACCACAGGAACCAACAATGGGACAACAAGCTCACCTCCATCTCCACAGCAGATCATTCCATATGGAAATTCCTAAACAACCTCAGGAATAAGCGCAAATCCCCCCCCCCCCCCTCTGCAGGCAGAACAGCACCTTACATACACAGATGCTGACAAAGCCGAAGCCATAGCAAGAAACCTAGAGAAACAATGCAGTCCTGCATATGAGAACCTAAACATCAGCCATGTATACAAGATCCATCGTAAAGTCAGGTTCACAGTAAATTGTCCCGATGTCAATCCAAGCCCTATAATGCCTACCTCACCTGCCGAAATAATCGGCATCATCAACCATCTCAAGATCAAAAAAGCCCCAGGTCCTGACGGCATCACTAACCAAGTCATCAAGGCACTACCATGCAAAGCCATAGCACATCTGGCAAACATCATAAACTCCATCCTCAAATGGCAACACTTCCCCCAGTCATGGAAAATAGCTGACATCATCCCAATTCACAAACCAGGCAAAGACCCACACCTACCTGAAAATTACCGTCCCATCAGCCTGCTAACCAATTTAGGGAAAATAGCTGAGAAAATCATCCTCATCAGACTCCAAGATCATGTCAACCAACTAAATATCATTCCACAAGAACAATTTGGCTTCTGTCAAAATCACAGCACCATCCAACAGATCCACAGACTGGTAGAATACATCACCACAGGATTTAATTGGAATCAACACACTGGAGCCGTCTTCCTAGACATCTCAAAGGCCTTCGATAAGATCTGGCACCAAGGCCTCCTCTACAAACTTATCATTGCTAACCTTCCACTAAACATGATACACCTGATCAAATCATACCTCTCCAACAGGAGGATGCAAGTCAAAATCAATGAAACAGTCTCAACCCAATGGAAAATCCTCGCTGGAGTTCCTCAAGGATCACTGCTAACCCCGATCCTGTTCAACATCTATATGGCAGACATTCCTCAAAATCCTCTCACATCCACCACCGCCCTTTATGCTGATGACACGGTTATTCTAGCCAGATCTCGCCAACCATATCTCGTTACCAAAAAACTACAAGATACCATCCTGAATCTAGAAAAATGGTTTAAAGACTAGCGACTACAATTAAACCCACCGAAAAGCAAAACGATACTCTTCACAAGAAGACGAGCATCCCCCAAAGGAGACATCACCCTGTTCAACTCCAAAATTCCCTGGAAAACTGAAGCAAAATACCTCGGAATAATTCTCGATAAGCAATTATGCTTCAACAGCCACATCAAGAGCACATGCACCAAAGCTTCAGAAGTTATTGCCCAGCTATACCCCTTGATCAACAGACACAGCAAACTAAGCTCAAGAAACAAAATTCTACTGTACAAGACAGTGATCCATCCCACAGTTATATACGCCTCCCCAGCCTGGAGCCATACCTCCAAGACAAACATCCTCAAGCTACAAAGACTACAGAACAAATGCCTGCGAATGATTCTGGACGCCCAGTGGTTCATCAGGAACGCCCAGATCCACCGGGACATAAATATCCTCTACATCTCTCCACTATGAAGACATCTACGCATCCAAACCAACTAATACAGCAAGCCGGAAACTATGACGGTAATGACCACTGGAAACATAAAAGACCAAAAGCCATCCTAACATTCAATGACGAGTAACCACTTCTGCCCACTCAGGGCGAGCTGAAATAGCTCACAAATCTCTCCCATCACTGCTCTCGAAACAGACAACAGGGAATATGAAAAGCGTCAAGCTTCACCCTCTGCGCCATATACAGGGTGTTCGGGATAAATTTGACATATTTATAATTAATTATATTTTTCCGTAAGTTACATGTATTAACACACACTTCTCTTCATTTAAAAGTTTGGACCCTTCTTCATTCATATACAAGATGTCAGAAAGGATGGATAGCTGGAACCCACCTGAATCATGGAAGAGAATAACTTGTATCATGATGATTCGTGCCCGCCATCAAAATAAGGATATTACGACTGCTGCCCAATGCTCCCTGAATACAGTAAAAACAATCAGGCATGAACTAGAGACTTGCAATGGTGACTACGAGGATGTAGCAAGAAGAAAGATCCCTAGCAGACGATCTGATTGCGTTCGTACAGCAGAATTCCTCGCAAATCTGCAGGAACAGGTGTTGAAGAACCCTGGCATTGGAATTCGGGCTTTGTTCGTGGAGTTGCTAACTGTAGTCAAGCCCTGGATAACAAGGGTAGCCAATGGTAGGCCGTATGTATGGCAGCAGGATTCGGCCCCTTGCCACACCTCTGGGAAAAGTCAAAAATGGTTGTCTGAAAATTTCTACGACTTCACCAGTCCAAATGTTTGGCCTCCAAACTCCCCAGACCTTAACCCCATGGATTATTTTGTATGGGGCGCAGTTGAAAAAGACACCAATCGCACTTCCAGTAATACAAAAGCCCAGTTAATGGATAAAATTAAAACAGTTTTTGCGGCCCTTCCCAGGGAGACTGTAGCATCAGCTTGTTCGAGGTTCCGAAGCAGAATTGAAGCTGTGATCGATGCTAATGGTGGTTATTTTGAGTAAATCTTGTTGATAGTATTGTAATTAACTCTGCCTGTAATGTTTTTTTGTCAATTCATTAAATTTAATAGATACAAAGGAGATTTTCTTTTTCCTTACGAAACTGTCAAATTTATCCCGAACACCCTGTATGTCCTGCGTCCTCGGTATCACATCAGGGTTTGACTTCCACTGATGGGACCTCACAGGAAGTTGATAATATACATACACATGGTGTGTGTGTGAGGAATAACAGTTCCTTCAACTATGAAGGAAAATAAGGTGTTAGCATATGCCAATGATGTAGTGGGCATTCTGAAGGATAATGATTCCATATATTTTTTTTTGGTATTTTGGAAAGTGGGATCTTGGTGGCATTCCTTTTGGACTAGCCTCTAAGAGAGAGAACCCTTTATTATACTTGGAATTCCCTTCTCCGCTTACCCAATATTACTAGTTCAAGAACTTTGAAACCTTAGAAGACTGAAAAATAGGGCTACTTTCCTTTTCTTCTAAACCATAGTACTCAAAACCATAATCTTTCCTCCTCAGTTTTAAATAATAAATATTACAGAATCAAAGAAGCTGAAGAAAAGCAATTATACAGTAAGACTGTGCAATTTTTTTGATCCAGCCGATACCAAGAAGTTAAAGGAAATTCTTCAACTATCAAAGAAACATGGAGTATTTGGGCTTCCAGTCTTAAAATTTTGCTATTTAAGCAATACAGCTTCAAAAATCCATAAAATGTTGCAGACCAATCACACATGTGCAGACCTTCTCCTGTACTACCTGGATTTTCTTCCCCTGTTTTTGGAGTAAATTATTATAAAGGTCCAAAAGCTGAGATTGTTCCTGAATACTACAACACTGGCATTGACATTCTTTCCATTAAAAATAAATAAAATAAAATTTGGTATAAAGAAATCTTTAATCTCTTTTGCTGCGAAGTTCCACAGTTGGATACTGACAACAACATTTTGTTTCATAGCTTGATGAAGTTCCAAGGGTACCTTAACAGGAAGGATCTTGCTTGGAGAATTGCATATGGTCGCCTTCCAGTCAATGACATCAAATGGAGGTATTTGAACATCGGAGTTCCAATCTGTGACATTACCAATTGGAAACAGTAGAACATGCATTCTACAGCTGTCCCTCTTGCACTGTGTATTTGGAACAGATACACATCTATCTGTTCCAAATACAAACAGATGTAATGTATCGGGCATTCCATTACTTATAACAGAACAGGTTATTTTTTTGCAGTACCCACCACCTATCTGGGAAGAGAATTTTGATTTTTATAATTAATGAATTAATATACCATTTATGGAAAGTTAGAAAGAAACATTTGAAAACTAGCAAAATGCCATCCAAATGCTTTATAATATTTGTGTTGTGGAAATTTTATTGTTGTCAGATGATTTTTGCATTCAGAAACAAGCATTCTAACAGATATCAAATTTTTGACACTAGATGGCGTAGACTGCCCACATTATGCAATATTCATCAGGGGGAGATAAAATTTTGTCTATTCTTCCTATGAAAGGTTTCTAAATAGTTCCATCTTCTTAATTCAAAGTGGTCTTATAGTCAATTGCAGAGATGACTAGAGAGCAATCCCAGGTATCAAATTTTTGACACTAGATGGCGTAGACTGCCCACATTATGCAATATTCATCAGGGGGAGATAAAATTTTGTCTATTCTTCCTATGAAAGGTTTCTAAATAGTTCCATCTTCTTAATTCAAAGTGGTCTTATAGTCAATTGCAGAGATGACTAGAGAGCAATCCCAGGCAGAGAAGGCCAACTCAAGGTGGTTAATTCAGATAATGCTAACCATCTGGGTATCAGTCATCTTTGCATTTTAATTTCAATTGGTCTTTTGGTTATTCATCTCTATTAGATTATGAAAAAT
The DNA here is from genome assembly GCF_054136105.1 of Typopeltis vanoorti. Lineage (NCBI taxonomy): Eukaryota > Metazoa > Arthropoda > Arachnida > Uropygi > Thelyphonidae > Typopeltis > Typopeltis vanoorti. The sequence continues at coordinate 87,186,574 of NC_143570.1, forward strand.
AAAACTGATAGCCTTTGGCTACATGATGACATAAAAGAGCTGAGGCCTTTTCTCTGTCTCCCATACTGTCTTTTCTTTTCCCTACTACTATCAGGCTCTCTTGAACCCCTATACTAACTACTCTAGGCCTATGATGAGCACCTCTTTACTTTTTCACCTCAATAAAGGTTGAAACAAGTCTGGGTAGTGCCCCCTTCCCATAATGCATAGCATTATATTTGTCCATTAGGATATGTTCATTGCATTATGGGATACTAAGGGAAGTGATGAGAAGTTATTAGCTTATATATATACAAGTAGCCCAGTTGTGAAGAGACTTCATGCCCAAACTTTGTGTGTTTACACTAGGATAAAAGATGAAACCAATATAATTTCTTGGCATATTTAATTTATGTTACAGGAGAAAACTGAAAGACTTCTTCACCACACTGAACTAAAAGTTTCTTTACATCCAGTTGGTAAACTAATTTCCTTCCTAGCCCATCCAAAAGACAAATATCCTCCTCTCTCTTATATTGTAGTTTACATGATCCATTTTTCATGCAGAATTTGTGATCATGGGCAGATGGATCATTCAGCTTGGATTCATCTACACAAACATTGAAATTATATTTTATTTCAGGAGTCTGAAAAGTCTGGCTTAGCCAGCCATGCCTTATCCATTAGGCATGGAATTCATTGTGATAAAACTGGAGTCCTACACAAATATTATATAAAGCAAGTTGTGAAGTCCACATTCACAGTCCAAACCATAACAAAAATGATTGCCTACAACTTTCCCAATTTTGGGAAGTCATCATAAGTAACACTCCTCATTCCTGTGGTTCATAAATTTGTCATTATTTAAATTTCTTTGAATTCGAATTATTCTAAATGGAGTTATCCTCCAAGTTGTTATTCCACTTTATAAGACCTTGATACGTTCACATCTTAATTACGGAGCTCAGCTCTTTGCTATTTCTTAAGGATGAGGAAGCAATGGAGAAGATTCAGAGGTGAGCGACCAAGATGGTGAGTTGTCTGTGGAATGTTCCCTATGAGGATAGATTGAAGATGTATGGATTGCAGAAGTTAGTTGATAAGAGAAAAATTGGCAGAAGATAGAAACATTTAAGTTACTTAAAGAGTTTTATGGAGAAATGTTTCAGTTACTTGGCTAGAAATGCCAGAACAAGAGGTCATCCCTGGAAATTGAATAAAGATGTGGTTAGTAGGGGTTTGAGAACAAGATTTTTTGCTTGGAGAGTTATGAATGAGCAGAATGAGTTGCTAGAGTCAGTTGTAAGTGCGTTGTCTCTTAATGGATTCAAGGAGAGATATGACAGATTGTGTGGATAGTTTGGGTCGTCCACGATGAGTCTTCAATCTCCATGGAGGTGCCTGTACAATAATAATAATAATCCCTCATTGCAGACTCCACACAGGAAACCACATTTCTTTTACTTCATACATAACTGTTCAATGAGTACTTCAACAACAGTACTCATCTTATCTGATTTACAGTCATACTGGGAATGTCTTGATATTTGTAACAGTTTATGATTACTTATTAATAACTCCTCAAAATTATTTTTTTAGAAATTTCCTAGATGTATGATGCACACTCCAAATATTGCAATCTCTGAGAAGGCTGGTAATGCAATAACAGAAAGCAAGAGGGAGACCATAAAATAGTAGCTTGTTAAAAAGGCTTCAATGATAGACACCATAAAATGCCCTGGAAAAATCAAGAATGATCACATAAATTTCTCTCAATTTTTCCATTGGCTGTGTCCAAAGACTGATAAGGACAGCAAGGAGGTCCACCATAGAATGAGAATTGCCAAATCAGTATTGCTGATCACTAACTGATGGATCCTCAGATTGTGTAGTTGGTTGTTGATAACCTTCTCTATCAGTTTTGGGAGTACTTTGATAGTTTAAGAGTTCACTTTTTATTTTTATTTTATTAAAGGCCTTCTGTACTGTTGGATAGATGCTAGATGAATGTACCAGCTAATGCTTATACAGGTGATACAAATTCATGTTAATTCTGGAGCATAATTGAAGAGATATCATGTGGGTCAGTTGACTTATTAGTACTCAGATTAATGAGAATTTTTCTGATGTCCTGGCAAAAGATCAGAGGAGGTACAGTGTAGGTAATCTGTATAATGGCAAGGGGAAATTTTCTTTCATTATATAAACAAGAGTTGAAAAAGAAGAATGATGCCTTCGTAGCAAGGGACAAGAAGGATAAACTGCTAGTTGGGCAGGAGGCAAGCATATTGCATTTGATCCTTATGAAGTCTGTTTTGGATTTTTTGATAATTTTCTTACACCTGTTTCTGACTGCAGTGTAAGCAACTAGAAATATTTGGTCAGAGTATGTGTTTGGATCAGGAGAATGGAAAAGAGGCACAGAAGTCCTAGAGATCACTCTCATTTCTGGCATCACCATAATGCTGGCTGTAAAAAAGGAGATGTGAAAAGATTATGGTCAGCATTACTAATAGCACAGCAGACATCTACAATGTATTTGGAGGGAGCTGATCAGGTCTGGAGTGTTTGAAGAATGATGAGAATTATTTGGCCTTCTTGTTGTTTAATTAACTATTTGTGTTAGATCATGACTGACAGCAAAATTATGGATTTAATCGAGTTTGATTTGAGAAATTAGAGAAGGAGGTATAGTATGTTTTATATGAACATTAATTTAGTAGGAAGATAATCGTGCAATATGGGTAATTAGATCATATAAAGGGTAGCTAATAGATTTGTAATGTGTACTACATAGCTTCTCCCATTCAAATGTCATTTGGATGGGATGAAGTGCAGCTTGATGAAAACAAATGGGGACCTGATGATTTGTTTCCATTAAATACATTAAAATAAAGTGCTATCCAGCCTGTGCACTACAGGAAGTTGCACATTACTTAAAAATTTCAGTATAACTAAAATAAGCATACATAAAAAAAATAATTTTTTTAAATAAACACATATCAGGGATGTATATTCTGGGTGTGCTAGGTGTGCGATGAACACCCACAGAATAGCAATATTACCGATATATTTTTTGCATTTATTCCTGTAAAGACTCCATTAATCTTACTGTTATAATTCTGTCACTGACTGGAATAAACATTCGAGGATTTTGATAACAATAACCAGAACTTTGATTATAATAGACGGATTAGTTTTAATTCATTTTAAATGGTGTGTTTTGGGACTGACTGATTTTGATAACAATAGCCGATTGATAATATTATTCATGATCACAATAAGCAGATTCTACTGTGCATAACAAAGTACATATCATTAGCTGGCATTTACCAGATACTGTGTGAATGTAATCTAACATACTTTGGACAAACAGGCAGTTCTGTGGAAAAAAAAATTAATGAACATTAGTATTATATCGAATACGTGTATCCTCAAAAGTCTGGTCTGGCACAACATAGTATTGACACTAAACACAATATCCAGTGGGATAAAGCTCATCTTCTCCATAGATGCAAGTTTAAATATGAATGCCTTTTCAAAGAAAGTTGCAAAGCCCATTCACATCTAACGTTGTATAAGTCTCTGATCAGACCACACTTAGACTATTGTTCTCAGATTTGGTCCCAAGGATTTGAAGGGGATAAATTAACTGTGGAAAGGGTACAAAGATGTTTTCAGGACTGTACAATTTTGGTTATGAGGATCAGCTGAGGGAATGTGGACTGCAGAGTTTGGTGGATAGAAGAAGGAGAGGTGATATGATTGAGACTTTTAAACTGTTGAGAGGTGGTTACAGGGTTGACACTGGGGAGTTCTTTCGCTTGGTTGAACAGCGGGAAGGAGTGATGACTAGAGGCCTTCCCTGGAAGTTACGAAAGGAAACTGTGAGAAAGAGGGTGAGGAGTGGTTTCTTTGCATGGAGGGTATTTGAACCGTGAAATGCATTGCCTGATGGAGTGGTGAGAGCGAGAACGGTTAACGAGTTTAAGAAGTGGTATGATAGACTTTGTGTTTCTTAGGGGGGACCTCCCCTTGATGAGTCTTGACAGACTTCATGTTCTTAGGAAGGAAGGACCTCCCACGATGAGTCTTTTGACTCCATGGAGGCCTGAATAATAATAATAATTGTTTCCTAGCTTCATGTGATTCCTAAAATTAAACACAGTATATTAAATGCTTCATAAGAAGACACTTTTCGACATGTAAACATTGCATCACATTCACGTTAATGGTCAGGGTGTGCTGTCACAAATATGGACACCTTTAAGTCTTTTGAATAGATGTACTGATGGCACAGTAGGTCAAATTCTTAGTTTTCCAGTGGTTTTAAACCACCCAGAATACAAGGCAGGCTGTGTGCTAAGACAATAGCATCCAAAAATCAGTGGCCATAAGTGGTTTCTGTGTCAACTAATCCAATTGAATGTTGTCATTTGTCATGAGTCGATGTTTTTGTTTTTTGAGTTTCATCTGTTTTGCATGTGTGAAGTGTAAACTGATGTGTTTAGGACACCGATATAAACAAGTTTTTAATATATAATTTTCTATAAGTAATTTATAACTTTTTTTGCCCATATTTACAATGGCAAAATTGCACTGAACCAATTAAGATGAGAGCTTATGTGCTATGCACTTTTAAAACTTTCATACCTCAATAAAAATGCAATCATTATGGTCAAATTGATGTGAATTTTGTAGCACGAGTTGCATATACCACAAGACAGCACACCCAACCTAAATGGGCACACGGTGCCACTGACACACACAAGTTTTTGAAAGAAGCAAGGAATGGAATTTTATACACTGAAGAAATTAATGATGAACTGGACCAGGTGAAGGAGTGGGGCAGAAACAAAAGAGTTTACCACCTCTATAATCTTTCAAATACAAGTACTAATATGATAATATTAGCTATTTTGATTATTTTTATTTATTTATTTATTTACCAAAGTAACTACATGCTCCATCTTTCCATCTATACGAAGCTCTTGAGGAGCCACTTCTCGTTTTCGCCTCTGATATGAAGAGTGATATTCTGATGTAAAAGAGCCATCTGACTGAAATTCTCGTCGTTTCTAAAATAATAAACATTCATACAGTATAAGAGAATATTATTCTACTAATAAATGGACAAAATAATAAAAGCTAATTTATGAATAGAATAAAATCACACGGAAAAAATGCAAAACTAAATTTTGTAATACTAATGTCATCATCATCATCATTAAATTCCTAATATATATCCTCAAAGGGTGTAGAGGACATTATGAAAGTACTACATGAAAAGTTTACATAATTATTAATCTTGTATACAAATAAAACTTGTATACCCCCTGAGGTCTCCAAATATTGCCTTTCATTTCAAATTTCTAAGGCACTTTTTACTGTATCAATCCAACTATATCATGGTCTTCATCTAGATCCAATCTTATCACATCATATATTTGAACTTCCAAGGCACTTGTTACTGCACCAATCCACCTATATCATGTGTCTTAATTCGGGTCTTTTTTCTTGTCATCTTGACAAAAAAAACTTGTGCTAATCCTTTCTCTTCCATTCTGCTTAAGAGACCATACCACACAAGATTAGCTTTGCTCACCCACTCCTGAATATTAACAATATCAGGTTCCTTTCTAATATTCTTCTTTTAAATACAATGTGGTCATTGATGCCATCTAACTCCTCTAATCTTTCTCAGAACTCTCATATCTATTAGTCCATTACTTGTCAGTAATGCAATATTGTCATATCTAACATTTTGTTCTTCTAAGGCACTTCTGACTGAATCAATCCAAAAGGCTTCAATGCTAAACACCATAAAGGGCCCTGGAAAAAATCAAGAATGATCATATAAATTTCTCTCAATTTTTTCCATTGCTATGTCTAAAGGCAGACAAGGTTAGCAAGGAAACCAAGGTCTTCCTTTCCAAGGTTTTCCCTGCCATCTTGCCATCATAAAACATGTTTTCTAACCTTTCCTCATCCATTCCATTAAAGTGACTATACCACTTTTGATTAGCCCTATTTACACATTTTTGAATGCAAACAATGACAAGTTCCTTCCTAATGGCTTTATTTTTAATATGATTGTGCCATTGATGCCATCTATTCATGGCCCTTAATTTTTCCAAGAACACTCATATCTGTGGTCTCTAATCTTTGATCAAGTGCTTTATTTCTAACCCAACTCTCAAATCCATAACTTAAAACTGGTTTGAACACTGTCTTGTATACAGCTAGTTTAGGGTTTTGATTAATTTCTCTACAATTCTTTATAAAGTTTTTCAAATGAAGTCCTGCTATACCACCTTTGCTAATACTGTTGTCTATTTCCATAATTAATTTGCCATCTTCACTAAAAATTGTGCCTAAATAGCTGAAATGTGATTCTCTTTCTATAAGTGTTCTCAATTCAGGATGCAGTTGATGTTTTCAGTGTTCCTGTCTATTTTTGCAGTTTCTTTTTATATTGCTAATTTTCCTAGTGAATTACGGTTGTTATTCAATTTAGTTAGGAAATTATTATTATTATTATTATTACATGACACCTCCAAGGAATCCAAAGACTCATCAAGGGAAGGCACCTACCACTCTCTGTCCCTACCACTCAATCCACCAACTACAGCAAACTCCATCATCTACACCAATGCAATCTACTGCCCACCATCAAGTCAATATCCTTCAGATTTCAACTTTATTTATTTAGGAGTATTGCATTGTCTGTAAGAAGGAAGGCAGGTGAGTTGAATATCTCCAATTTTGACATCAGACATAATGTGATCAATATATAGATGATGAATAAACAGTGGAGATATAATGTGTACCCTTGTCTTGCAGCTGATTTAACATCCAACTACCTTCTTGTGCCTTCAATTCTAAATGCTAATTTAAAACTTAAAAACCATTTACACCATATAATCGAACAACTTTTCTCTTGGCACCTTATCCATGCATTTTCCAGATCTAGAAACTAAAATACCAATCCTTGTTATACTCCCATGATTTCTCAACTGTCTGTCTTAAAGTGAATATCTGATCCTGACAACCTCAGTTTAGCCTAAACCCAGCTTATTCTTCTTCATTATATTTTTATCTTCAGTTTTCATGCCACCTTTATCATTTCTGATTATTTTTACAGTACTCTTGCCTCCATTTCTAAGCTTTTTCAATAGCCTCCAGAATATTTTCTCAACTTCCTAATATTTATCTTCTAGATTCTAGAAAGTCTATCCATTACTTTTATTTGGCTGCTTTACAATACTCTGCTTTGTTATATTTTCCTCTATTTTCTCAAAGCACAAGCTGATTTATTGCTAGGAGCTTTTGCTATGCTTTCTTCTTTTTCATGATTACTTGTTCAACTTCTTGAGTAGTTCATTTGTGCAGTTCTGTTTTTTTTTTTTTTAATCCTTGGAGACAACCTAATTGCATGCTTATCTAGCTGGACAATCAATGTTTTATTCAGGGTCTGCAAGGAAATTCCTAAGTTTGGTTCTTATTTTCAAACTCTTTCATTTTTAATTGAATAATATTCATGTATGAGTATACAGGTTCACCACTGAAAGCAGCTCGACTTTCATTCTTTTTCAAACTTTCTTAATCAAACTTTCTTAATACCTCTCAATATATTCAATTTATCCTACTCAAAATTAAATAGTGATTACTTCCTATTTCAAATCCTCTATACTTGTGTCCTGAACCAGCAGATGTCACTATCAACAATAACAGTCAATGAAACTCATTTCTTGTGTCTTATCTCCATGTGAATCTGTGTACATCTTTATGTTGGAATAGTTAGTAATGACTGTTCTGAATAGAAATCTAGCAGATATGTACCATTATTATTAGCTCTGCTCTTTTTTCCAAAAACATTTCCCATATGTCCGGCAATCATTTCCTACTCTGCTGTTTCTATTTCCAATGAGTTCTATTTCCAAGAAATTCCTCAATTTCTTCCTTAGTAGAACTTTCTGTGGGATCATAGCACAAATAACTCATTTTCCAATTCCCTATTCTGATATTTGCCCGCACCACTCTATCTGATAATAGCTGTCGCTCAAGGAGATTATCCTCATATTCAGTGTTGAATACTATAGCTACTCCTGTTTCTTGATCATTATTGCCTGAATATTACATACAGGCAAATAGACCATGAGAACACATGCAATTCACAGATTTAAAAAAAACTGCTGGTGATGAGTGGTAGACTGGTGGTAGTTTTGTGTAATAGGAGAATTAAGTTAGTAAGGGGAGATGCTGAGATGTTAGTAGCAGAGTGAAGTAGAGTGTCCTCCCTGAATGAGTCTTTGGACTCCATGGAGGTGTCGCATAATAATAATGATAACAACATCTTATATTTGTTGCTTAAAATAATGTCACCTGTTCATCTTCTTTATTTTTGTAACATCTATTATGTTGATCTAGTCTTTATCCAATTATTTTGCTAGTTCATTTCTTTTTTCTATTAATGCTTCCAATTAGAAGCATTAACAGTTGATGGTGCTACCAATTTGAACTCAATGTAAAGCTGGAGTTCGTCCAGTAAATGACATTTCACTGTAAATTCCTGGTTCTCTGAAGAAATTCCCATGGGCAGTGTTTAACCATGCTGTTTCCCAGTCAGCATGAAATACCATACCGTCATTTTATTTTGACTTAACTTAAATCAATTTGTATTACATACATTAATATATTATAGCAATATTAAATTCAGAGTTAAATAATTTAAAAAAAAAATGTCTTTCAGAAGTGGAAAAGCATAACAGGATTATTTTTCATTTATAAAATTTGAATTGAGAGTAATCTGCCTATCCCATGCTGATATCTGTAGTTAAAAACATAAGCAACAGAATCTAGAGCCTGGATAATTAATTTCTAAGTATGGAGTGAAGATTAAAGACTGAAGAGATGCTGTTAGAACACGAGAGAAAGTAACAGTGCTGTGCGACCACAGATGCGAGACCCCTTGACACTTCTGCGCATGGCAGAAGAAGGCGAATTCATTCCGATAATAGGTTAATCAATGTGTTTCGTGGGATGAGTGTTTATTATTATACATCGGAAAATTATCTTTTTTTTTAAATGAAAATTCTAGTTTTTAAAGTAGTAACTATTTTACTTGAGAACAGTTGGAAAATTTTATGTATAAAGCACATGATTTCACGTGTTGGTGATGAATTCGTACATCACCTTATTCCCTTCAACATGAATTGACTCTTCTTGGCAATCTGCGAGTGACAGCTCTTGCTTCTGTGGTCGAACAGTAGTTTTAGTGTTGGAAGTTTATTTTCCCACTTGGTTAGACTATAATAAATTTAGTTTAATCCTTTACCCAAGTGTAGGCAAACAAAGTTTGCGCCTGAAGTAGTTAAGGACTGAGGCAACTCGTAGTAAAGGTGGACCAAGCTCTCATCACTCCTTGTCTCAGTATCTCCCATAATGCAAAGCACATCTACTTGCGGACATTTTTAAAGCTATACATTAAGGGAAGGGCCACTACCCAGACCGGCTTCGACCTTTATTGAGGTCTCGTCAGTGGGAGGCAGACCCAGAAGTGGTGATACTAAGGCAGAGGCAATGGAGAGGTCATATTTACTTATACGAGTTGCCAAAAGGTATACGACCCTATTATTAATTTACTCTGGATTTAGAGAAAGATGTTGGAAGTTTACTTTCCGTAAGTATTCCGGAAATATGAAATTAAATATGACCTCTCCATTGCTTCTGCCTTAGTATTACCACTTCTGGGTCTGACTCCCACTGACGAGACCTCAATAAAGGTCGAAACCATTCTGGGTAGTGGCCCTTCCCTTAATGCATAGCTTTATACATGTCCGCAAGTAGATGTGCTTTGCATTATGGGAGATACTGAGACAAGGAGTGATGAGAGCTTGGTCCACCTTTACTACGAGTTGCCTCAGTCCTGAACTACTTCAGGCACAAACTTTGTTTGTCTACACTTGGGTAAAGGATTAAACTAAATTTATTATAGTCTAACCAAGTGGAAAATAAACTTCCAACATCTTTCTCTAAATCCAGAGTAAATTAATAATAAGGTGGTACACCTTTTAGCAACTTATATAAGTAAATATGACCTCTCCATTGCTTCTGCCTTAGTATCACCACTTCTGGGTCTGCCTCCAACTGACGAGACCTCAATAAAGGTTCGAAACCGGTCTGGGTAGTGGCCCTTCCTCTAATACATAGCTTTATACATGTCCACAAGGAGATGTGCTTTGCATTATGGGAGATACTGAGACAAGGAGTGATGACAGCTTGGTCCACCTTTACTACGAGTTGCCTCAGTCCTGAACTACTTCAGGTGCAAACTTTGTTTGCCTACACTTGGGTAAAGGATTAAACTAAATTTATTATAGTAGTTTTAGTGGGTAAAAATGAAATGAAAGGTGACAAGCATGGAATATGAGGCAATATGGAAGAGTTATTAAAAGAAGCAAAGAAAGAAAGAACAAGAAAGATTGTGGTCTGATCCTATGATACAATAGCAACAAACTGATATAATATAAATTAAAGATGCCAAGAAATTATATTCTTGGTTTAATCCTTTATTCAAGTGTAAGTTGGATAAAGCAAACAGTTTGAGGCTGAAGTAATTTCAGGACTAGGTTACTTGTATACAGAAGCTAATGACTTCACTTCGCTTGCCTTAGTATCCCATAATGCAAAGCACATATCCTTATGGACATGTATACTGCTGAGCATTATGGGAGGGCCACTACCCAGACAAAGAAGTGATAATAAGGTTGAAGTAATGCAGAAGTCATATTTCCATATACGAGTAGCCAAAGGGTGTCACACCTTATTATTAAAATACTCTAGATTAGAGATAGAGGTTGGAAGTTTTTTTTCACTTGGTTATACTACAAATTAAAGATGTTAAGAAATTATATTCTTGGTTTAATCCTTTATCCATGTGTAAGCAAACAAATTTTTAGCCTGAAGTAATTTCATGAATAATTTTAACAATAAGGAATGATACCTTTTACCTACTTGTAAATGGAAATATGACTTCTGCATTACTTCAACCTTGGTATCACGTCTGGATCTGGCTCCTACTGATGAGACCTCAATAAAGGTCGAAACTGCTCTGGGTTATGGGAAAGTGACCTTTCCCATAATGAATAGCATTATACATGTCCGTAAGGATATGTGCTTTGCATTATGGGATACCAAGGCAAGTGATGTGAAGTCATTAGCTTCTATATAGAGTTTCCCTGTCCTGAAATTACTTCAGATGCAAACTTTGTTTGCTTATACTTTGATAAGGATTAAACTAAGAATATATCAAGAATGTTGGCCTGGTTAGCCGAGTGGTTAGCATATCTGCTCTCCAGCCAAAATCCGTGGGTTCAAATCCCACCATGGCATGGATGTTTGTGATTGTCTGTGAAAATACTAGTGCTGGTGGTAGGCAGTAGATGCTGCTGGCGTAGACGATGACTGAGAAATGTAGAATAGGTGCCTTCCCTAGATGAGTCTTAGGATTCCCTAGAGGTGTGATAATAATAATAATAATAATAATAATAATAATAATAATAATAATAATTTCTTGGCATCTTTAATTTAAGTATAACCAAGTGAAAAAACTTCCAAAAACTGATATAATATGATGTGCATACTGATGAGAGAAGGTCCAAGATTGAAAATGAGTCAATGCACAGATTGTATAAGAGCAATGGTGTGTGTGTGTGCAGTTTATAGATGAAATGAGATAAATGGACTGAAGAACATATCTACAAACAGATAGCTTTCACTTATCTGTTTTGTCTATACAAAGTGTTATTCAGGAAGAGAATGGAAATACAAAACTCAGGTAATAGGAAACTCTTCTTGGAACAGCATTTTCAGAATTTGTGGGGTATGCAGTTAATCTCACACTCACTCATACCCACTTCAGTGATGCAGAGTGTTTCTCATTTGTCAAATCTGCATGGTATAGTCATTAAAAGATACCTGTGGGCCCAAGGAATATTGAAATTCATGTTACACACTTGCCAAAGAAATTTCTGGTATTGGTTAGTTCAACTTGTCCAAAAATTATAGGTTTCAAAGAAACCTGGTTAATGAAGGAAGATATAGTTACAAGGATGAAAAAAAAATGATTCTACACTAAAGAGGAGGTCCACCTTATAGTATGTTAGTGTTGCACATGGAGAAGAAAAAGAAAACATGTTCATAGTTATTTGAAGGCCTGTGGATTGTATTCCTTAGGGGGGAAAGGAAAGATAAGCTGAGATTATTCCAGAGGGCAGCAGTAGAAGGAATGAAGAAAGAGAAAAAGAAATTATTCTGCAAGTTGGGGAAAGGGATGTTAATTAACTGTTGCTTGCATTTTAGTGGATTCTAAAAAAGAATAGGAAAATTACCAATGCCATTATTTGTAAAATATGCAAGTCATGACAACTGAATACTTGTGTGAAAGTAAATGGAATGACTTGGTTAGAGAAGGGTTGTTAATCTAAATGCTCTTTTCAAGTACCGAATGAAGCATTTTTTGGGAACATGTCAGGGGCACTCCCAAATGTGAGAACAATATTTAATGGTTGGCCAGATTAGAGATTTGTATGGAATTAATAGCTTAATAGCTTTTTTGTGTTTGTTCAAGTAACTCCTTAAACAAAAAGAGAAATCCTCATTTTTTGGATGCTGAAGTAGCAACAGTTGAAGTTTGCTTATGCCAAGAAAATGAAAATCTGAATATAGAATAGTACACGCTGATGTTATGAAGATAGTGGTTTATATAGTGAAAGGGTAATCAAATGAGAAGAGCAAAGTATGCTATCATCAGCAAAACTTTGCACTTAACTGTTGAGCTGGAGTATGTTGTTGACACAGAAAAGAATAGACTGGATGACAGAACTCCAACATCAGTTGCATTGTTAGACTATGGGTAAAGATAGGCAAAAAAAAAGACAAAGGGTACTCTCTCTGTGTATGAGACATATATATGGGTTACTCATTTTCATTACATGTTCCCACTTTAACTCCTTAATGCTAAACGATGAAATGTCAACATAAGAAATTTTCTTAGTAATGTGGATAAAAAAAAACCCTGCCCTCAAAGATACAATAAAGAAAAGAATAAAAACAAGCAAACTCTAATCCAAAAAACTTAAAAACAACAAAAATCCTAACAAAAGAAATCTCACAAAAAAAAAATCCACTTAAAAGAAAAGATTCATATCCACTTCCCCAATATTATTAGTCTTAGCACAATTTAGATGATGTGTGCCACCACTCATGGAGATTTAGGACCTGATCTGCAATTCTTAATAGAACCTAAAATAGCAGCCTCAACCTCTACTGTCAATCTCAACTTTCCTAATCCTGCTTTGCATGATCACTTCCAATGCAAGGATAGAAGGTGCATTTCTGAAGTGACATTTCGTAACAGAGAATAAAAAATTGTGAATCCCCTCTGTACGATCTTCTGTGACTCAAAATTTCCTTACCTCACTCAGTTACATTCATTTGGTGTCTCTGTCACTCTCCAAATTCTGACAATCATTGACCTTTTTTCACTTTCTATCTGAGAAGCCAGACCATCTATAGTCTGAATATCCAAACAGTGACCTTAGGGACTTCAATGTTCACAACCAGAATGGTGTCCCTTCTCTAATTCCATTAATCAAGATAGCAGAGATGCTGAAAGATTTACTGTTAGTAACAATTATATATTGCGTTTTATCTTTTATCCAAGTGTTAGCAAACAAAATTTGCACCTGAACTACTTTCAGGACTGAGGCAACTTGTGGTAAAGGTCGTATAAATTCTCATCACTTGCCTTAGTATCTCCCATAACGCAAAGCACATCTACTTGCAGACATGTATAATGATATGCATTAAGCGAAGGGACACTACCGAGACTGGTCTTAACCTTCATTGAGGTCTCACCAGTAGCCAGACCCAGTGGTGGTGATATTAAGGTGGAAGTAATGGAGAAGTCATAATAGGATTAGTCATATGACAATCATATGGATTAAGCATTCTAATCTTTTCCCATAAATTTTACAGGTTTCGTTCCCAGGTCTATATATGAGGTAGGTTCCAAAGGTTTCAGGCCTGACATACAAAATTCATGGCAATCTTAAAACACCATGCATGACATATAGTACTATCCATGGGGGGGTGGGGGGTGTAATATGTGAACTCTCTGCCTGCATCATTCAGTTGGAGGTATCATCTGACTAACATGTGGCATGCTTAGTGGCTGTAATGTTAAAAATTGAGGCCCGAGATGTGATCAAGTTTTTCACCAAAGGGCTTTTTCCAAGTGCTATCAAAACAGTGACTGGATTTATTCCAAAAGGGATAATGAGTGGAATGAAGAAGATGTATTCCGAATACTGAGTGCGCTAAATATTAATAAGGTGGGAGAATGTGCTGGAACTGACTGCACCATTAAGAACTCATATACAGCATTGGGCAGATGAGTTCAATATTATTTATGCAGGCCAGCATGGATTTGTTAAAGGGTACTCTTGTTTTTAGTAATCTGGTTACCTTTTACAATCAAGTAACAAAAGCTGTGGATGAAGGTAAGGAATACACTGCCATTTTTTTTGGATTTTTCCAAGGAATTTGACAGGGTGCCACATGACAAGTTGATTTTTAAGTTGCATCATGGGTTTGGATATCAGGTTAGTGGATCAGATTGGTGACTGGCTCTCTGGTGGATAACAGAGAGTTGTATATTGGGAACAGTGTCAGAAAGTAGGAAGGTTACAAGTGAAGTTCCACAGGGTTCAGTCCTGGGATCCTTGCTGTTCAATCTTTATGTCAATGATATTGTCACAGGATTATAGGGAGATGATCAGTTGTTTGCAGATAATGTTAAGATTGGGAGGGTAACTAGTAATAATGTTGCTGTTTTGCTCTTCAAGAGGATTTGAATAAGCTGGAAAAGTGGCCAAATGAATGGGGCTATCAGTTTAATGCAAAGATTCAAAATTTGGGATCCACAGATAGGATGCTTCATACTCACTTGATGGAATTATACAGGACAAAGTGGAGGAAGCATGGGATTGTTAGATCCTAAATGAAGGAATCTTGGAAAGAAATCATTCATTTGGAATCTAACATATAAAACTTGCTGACAAAGAGAAATACCTGCACATCAGCTGTAATTTAAAGTGAAACTTCTTAACTTTATGTAAAATGTGTATTCTTTATTTTAAGTACCTTCTATTTAAGCTGTGGTGATTATATTAAGATTTCATTTTAAGTATGCCTAAAAAGAGAGATAATCTGATTTTAATTTAAGCCTCACTTAAGATATGTAAAATTTACTGTGAGTCATCTAAAAAGTTTCTAAGTAATAATTCCTGGAAGGCATAAAGCTACACGTGTACAGCGTAACGCTAGTGGCTATAGCTTACTCAGAAAATTACGATGCCATGTATTCTGTGAATCCAAGTATAACAGCGTCGTAAAAGCGACGGATGAACCCAAAGAGGCGAAAAGATAAGGGCTGTGTGCAAAAAGGGGAGACTGAGAAAAGAGGCGCTCTTTTCTGTTTTGGTGGTTCGGAAGTTAGCGGGCAGTTTCGCGTAAGGGGGGAAGCGAAGTGTGTGATAAGATGTCGGACTGCGAGCGTTTTTAAAATGAAGTAGGATTCTATGCAAAGCTGAAGGTAAAAATTCCAGTCCTAGCAGAATCAAGCTGTCGCTGAAAAGTCCCATCAAGTTGTTCCTGAAACGCAAAGACTTTGAGTCCGTTTTTGGCAGAGGGAATGAAGATAGCGTAACCCCTATGGACAGCCAATAGATGAGAAGTATCCAGACATACATGTAGTACAGAACAACGTGGAAAAAGCTCGGTAAGGCGCAATTACTCTAATTATGTGTGAAAGTTCATTAGAAGATAAGATTGTTTATGAATATGAAATTAAGAACTGTATTCTAAAGAACTTTGTGGACAGTCTCAAATTAGAAAGTTAACCTCCTTTGAAAGTAAGAAGAATTGTTTGGAAGAGATCTTTTGTAACTTTTGTATGTCATAGGATTAATTTAATGCGATAAGAATAGTAGAATTTAGCATCTCAGTGACATTAGAATGTTTGTTAGTTTTCTCTTACGAGAAACACTACTGAAAGGAATTTAGCTTAACTTCATATCATTTGCTATCTATATCCCAATGTGCAGTTACTGTGTTTAGCATGCCTTATAAGATTTAATTAGTTTAGAATGTGTTAATCTCTTAGTTCGAGTTTTATTTAGTATTAAGCATAATTGAGTGTATAAATTTTGTATTGTGTTTTAGATATTCCTATAAACATGTCATATTTACCTGAACCTGAGTCATGCCTGATTACGATTCCAAATTACCACTTATAAAAATAGAACCTATTTTGGCGGGAAGGATTTAGAGAGTGAATATAAATATAGATTTAGGTCACGACTGCAATAATCTGAATCTATACGGCAGTTTAAATAAGACATTGTGTAAGGAAGCTAAGAATCTAGTATTGTCTCCATGAGTATGGATCTTTTCTACTATAGGATACTGGCTGGCACAGCAAAATATAAATTCGCCAGTATCCGAAGAGGAAACAATCCTAGATATAAGAATAAGATTAAAGTAAGAGAAGA
Source organism: Typopeltis vanoorti (assembly GCF_054136105.1). Taxonomy (NCBI): domain Eukaryota; kingdom Metazoa; phylum Arthropoda; class Arachnida; order Uropygi; family Thelyphonidae; genus Typopeltis; species Typopeltis vanoorti. The sequence goes on from NC_143570.1 coordinate 87,203,169, forward strand.
TAGAATAAATAACGAAATGTAAATGTATAACAATAGAGCAGCCGGTAGGATTTTGATTGTATAAGGTTTAGGTAAGAAAGGATAGATTTAAGTAAACAACTAATTAAGCATAAATCATATAAAAACATAGATATAACAGGATCTTGGAGTGATTATTGTAGGTGGAAATTTGAAGTTTAGAGGACATTGACCATGACAGAAAGTAAGCTCTGATCAGACCACATCCACATCTGGATTTCTGTGCTTGGATCTAGTCACGAGGATTTGAAGGGAGTGAAGTAACTTTGGAGGGGCTGTAGAGATAGATAAAAAAAAAAAATGATATCATGACCGTACAATGTTAAGTATGAGGATAGATTAAGGGAATGCAGACTACATAATTTAGTGGATAGAAGGCAAAGGGAGGGATATGATCGATACATTTAAGCTGTTGAAGGGTTATTATCATATTAACACTGAAAAGATTTTTCGTATGGTAGAATGAAGGAAAGGAGCAATCTCTGGAAGATGCAATAAAGTGGTGAGTAAAAGTGTAAGAAATAAGTTTTTTTTTTCATGGAGAGCAGTAAGAGCATGGAATGCATTAACTGAGAGGGTGGTTATAGTGCAAACGGTGGATGAGTTTAAAGAGTGGTATGATAGACAATTGTGTTGACTAACATTGATCTCCTACAATGAGTCTTGTGACTCCATGGAAGCCAGGAAAATAATAATAATAATAATATAATATAATAATAATTTCACCATGCTCTAAATTAAATAGTGATCACTTTCTGTTTCAAATCCCATGTTTGCTTGTGTATTTTTAAGTACACAATAAACTGAAGTGTTTATTATATAGAAATAACATTGAAATCTTCAATATTGTGTTAAATGCATCCTTCTGCATGTCTTGAGGATAAATTTCAAAAAATGATGACAGTATATTTTGGACCTGTTTAAAAACAACAGGCAATTCCATTAGCAGCCAACTTCTGAAGTCTGCTACTCAGAACTAGTGTGCAGGGCTTTCAGAACCAATTTCAGGTAAGTGGACTATCAATTTAAAAATTCTCTACTTTTTAACAGGTACTGGGTTGGTTGCTAGAAATCATACTACTTTCTTCCGAGTATTTTAAATTTTGTTCCAAATAGTGTGGTTCCTTCCAATATGCAATTCACATAGTATTATATCCGAGTACTATGAGTGCATTCCTAAGATTGCAACTTATAAAATAAAAATGGTACATACATGTTATATTACATGATATATATATATAAATTTCTCTTAGACATTACCTCTAACTGCAACGGATTTATATCAAGAGAATTCACTTGACAATATCCACCGCCCACAACCTGAAATTTATATAAATGCAAGATTAATAAAATTACAATTATATTAATCTATAAATAAACTTGTTCACAGAGCAACTGATTCAAAGTTTTTTAAACTGAATGCTAGCAGTTGAAATAGCCAGGCTTTAATACATACTTGTTTTTTCAATCATAATCCCATAACCAAAATAAATATATGCACATATTTGCATTTTTTTAAACAAAATAAATTATTTTCCTTGATAAAACATTTTTCCATTCAGCTACTTTACACACTGTGTATTATGACTAGCTTCTAGACTTAATACTAAACAAACTAAAATTATCACTTTAATGCCTTTAAACTTTAAAAAAAAAAAAAAAAAAAGAAAAACTGATTTAGGAAGTTTCTGATTGATTTATTTAGCTGTTATAAAAACAATAGCAGTTAAATGACAATGACTGTAAAAGTGTACTTATTTTCAACTTTTGTGCTAACTCAGATGAATAATAAGATGGAGTGAATAATGCATCACTTTCAGAGAGAAAAGTCTTTAAAAGTGAATATTTACATGGTAGAAAATCAAAATTATTTATGTAACATAAATAAGACCTTCATGAAGCATCATGCAATTTATATATGCAAACTAACATGTAAGCTTCTGAATTTTATTTCAGTTTTTTTTTCCTTTTTCTTTTTTAAATAAAATTATTAAAGCACTCCTACAAAAATAAGTGCTTACATGAACCTGTAAAGCATGCCTTTATTTCTTCATTAAAAACAGTATCTGGTTTGTTGAACAGCAAATCTCTATGTTTCAAAATTACTTGGTATATTCACAACCTCAAAGATTACACTGGAACACATTGGATTATATGGATATTCTTTAATGTCCATATAATCATCTAGCTATTTTGCCCTATGGACTCTCCATCCATTAATTACTAACCTCATCAATTTCTTGTAGTCCAGTTCCCTCAATATAATACACAGTATATAAGGTAAGTACTGGATTGGATTCCACATAAGGAAAAATGACCCACACTTCCAATATATTTAAATCATCCTGCAGGATCACTACAACATATTTATAAACTACTTCCCTCCTCAGTTTTATATTATCACAAAATCTCAATATTTCCCTTCAGATCATTTCCTATATCATAGATATAAGTAAGCAGTGATCTTAATCAAACTTTGTAGCACATCATCCTTATTCTCCTGGATTCTACTTCCCATATATCACTCTCTGTTGTTTGAGGTCTCTCCTATCCATTACATCAGCTGAATATCCATTCCAATTTGCTCCAACTAATCAAATATGTTTGCAAAGTCCAGCAGTATCACAGTGTAGTAATTTCCTTTATCCAAACTCACCTCTCACTACTTTATTATAAAAAGCAGTGGCACACCCAGAGGGGGGCCCAAAGGGCCCTGGCTCCCCCCCAAAGAAAAAGGAAAAAACCCACTAGAATATTTTCTAAAAATCTTTTCATAATTAAAATTCATTTTTTTATTTATGTTCTGCCGTGTCTTCTATTTCAATACTACTTATGAATTAGCGATCATTGCAGATGCTCAGTCATAGGTCATATGCGATGCATAGTGTGTATTCTCAAATCATTACTCAACTTTCCCCCCCCCCTCCAGATTAAATCCTGAGTGCACTACTGATAAAAAGTAATTACTAAGGCAGGACTTGATGTTCAGAGATCTGTGCTACTTATGCCAAAAGAGGGTTTATCATTATATAAGATTTTTTACCTTGGGTAATGTATATTAGGGTTACCAAGTAATTTTATAAACTTGTTTATTTTACTCCTAATCCCAAGTAAGCAAACAATTAAGTTTGCGCCTGAACGTAGTTCATGTCTAAAAGGTGGTGCAACACCAGGGCAACTCATCGTAAAGGTGGGTAAAGATCTGATCACTATTCTTAGTATTTTCCATAATGTAAAGCACATCTCATTAAGAGATGTATACTGCAATACATTATGGGTGGGGTCGCTACCCAGACCAGTTTCAACCTTTTTTTGAGGTTGAAACTGGTCTAGGTAGTGACTAGCTACTCACTGAGGAGACCTCAAAAAAGGTTGAAACCGGTCTGGGTAGTGACCCCACCCATAACGTATTGCAGTATACATCTCTTAGTGAGATGTGCTTTACATTATTGAAAATACTAAGAATAGTGATCAGAGCTTTATCCACCTTTACAATGAGTTGCCCTGGTGTTGCACCACCTTTAGACTTGAACTACGTTCAGGCACAAACTTAATTGTTTGCTTACTTGGGATTAGGAGTAAAATAAATAAGTTTATAAAATTACTTGGTAACCCTAATATATATATATATATATATATATTAAATGTAGCCTCCTTCCATGAAAGGTTTATTTATGAACCTATAGTACAAATAATAGAAAAAGCAGAAGAAAACCAATTGCCTCTCTGTTTAGCTTTTATTGATTATGAAAAAGCATTTGATTCCATCAGAACTAATGCAATAATCAAAGCACTCCAGAATCAGGAAGTTCCTGGAGAATATATGGACCTCCTCCTCCAGGAAAGATACCACACTGCAACAGCAACAATCCAACTTCACAAGAGTAGCAATAAAATATCAATTGAAAAAGGTGTCCAACAAGGAGACTATCACCCAAAATCTTTACAGCAGTCCTTCAAGAAATATTTAATAATATAACCTGGACAAACCTTGGTATAAAAATTAATAACAGAAACTTAACACACCTAAGATATGCAGATGATATAATTTTTGCAAACACTCCAGAAGACCTTAATCTAATGATAGAAGACCTATATCATGAAAGCAGAAAAGTTGGTCTAAAAATAAACAGAGAAAAAACTAAAATCATGTTTAATCATTTTGTAACACCAAAAAACATAATAATAGAAAACAATTTCTTGGAAAGAGTCTCTTCATATACATAGTTAGGTCATCTTGTTGATCTAAACTGTGGACTCCAAAAGGAAATAAATAGGAGAGTTCAACTTGCTTGAGTGCATTCAGAAAATTGAAAAGCATTTTTCAAAACAATGATATCCCACTCTGTTTAAAAAGGAAGATATTTAACCAGTGTATACTTCCAGTGAATGGAAGTATACACTGGTTTACAAGTTTCAAGTATACAAGTTTCACATATGGTTGTGAAACTTGGTCGCTAACAAAAGCACTGGCAAATAAACTAACAATAACTCAAAGAAAAATGGAGAGGTTGGTGCTAGGCATCACAATAAAAGATAACAAGCGAAACACCTGGATAAGAAGCCAGACTCACATCACTGACATCATTCTTCACCATAAGCGACTAAAATGGAAATGGGCCAGACATCTATCCAGAAGAGAAGATGAGCGATGGACCACCATACTAATCAACTGGATTCCAAAAGAAAGGAAACAAGGCCGAGGACATCCTAAAAGAAGGTGGAGTAATGAATTGTCAAATTTCGTTGGGGAAAATTGGTCAACCATTGCCAAGAACAGAGAAAGGGGGGAAAGAACTGTAGGAGGCTTTTGTCCAGCAGTGGACAGAAAATGGCTGAAAAGAAGAAGAAATAGATTTGTACTATGGGTGGGCTAAGAGGCAATGAAATTCATCTCTACCTACAACAATCACAAACATGCTACAGTGGGATTCAAACCTGCTCTCCAACAATCAGATATGCTGACTACTAGGCCAAGCAAGCTAGCAAAGTATCATATTCCCATCCACCTATTCCTGAATTTTGCCATTTATCAACACTTTTTCAATACAGCTACCACTTATGAAAAACTAATTGGTCTGTAATGTGCTATTTCAGTCTTCGCACTTCATTTATGTAACAGAACTATCTTGCCTTCTCACTTCCTCAGAACCCTGCAGAGCTGAAACTTAACACACACAATATCCCATCCATTCCCATTGCTGTATACATATTGACATTTCTCAGCATGTTGAATGCCTCCAGATCATATATCTCTACCTCCAACATCAGTGTGTCACATCGTCGTGATATTTCCATCTGGAAATATCACTTAGACGACTATATTTCTGCATCTGTTACTTTCTTACCATCATTCATTCATTATAGCTATCATTATATCATATTATATCATTATAGAAATCATCATTCATTATAGCTATCCTTCCATAATCATTCTTTCTCTTACTACATAGCAAAAGGCTCTTTTACTATTTAAATTCCATGTGGTTTATCTTGAAACATGGGGAGAATGAGATAAAAGACAAGTGGAAGCTGCAGAAATGAAGTTCCTAAGACCACTCGCAAGCTATAAAAGAATAGACAAGGTAAGAAATGAAGAAATAAGAAAACAGTTATCCATAATTAACATAACAGAAGACATCACAAACTATAGAAAGAACTGGAAAAACCATAGAAAGAATGAATGAGGATGGCCATATATTGCTTGGAAATATAAACCAAAGGGACACCAATCAAAAGAAAGACCTAGGAGGAGATGGGCAAAAAACTTTTTAAACCCTTGAAAATGTTACAGGCAAACAATTGCCTAATACAGGAAGCAAAGAAGAAGAAGAAGAAGTGGTTTATCTTCTTGACCTTGCTATGCAGTCAGAAACAGATTTCCCAGCTTAGTATGTCATGGCAGTTCTCATAATGCTGCCTCTTATGTCATAATTACTGGATGTATAGTTTCATGTAAACCCCTTCTTAACTGATAACAATATATTTAGCAACACAGGAAAACAAAACATGTTTCAATTAATTATCCCTAAGTAACATAAATTGCATTAGGCATTGTACTTATACTTATTTGTCCCAGATTGGCAGACACACTTTTGTCTCCATTCCCCCACCCCAATACTTATAGGTTCCCTGATTATACACTTCCAAGCTCCTTTCTAATCAACATTTTCACTAGCCCCAAATCCATTCAAATGCAATCCATTAGTCATATACAAGTTCTTTCACATATCATGAAAGGACTTGTATATGGTTGATGGATCTTATCAACTAAACATCATTCCTTCTGCACAAATTTTCATTGACTCATCTGCAATTAGAATTTTACTCATTTAACTCTCACTCAATTTCTTCTTTCACCCAGTAACTTTTTCATATCTTCTTATAGTCTATGTTGTTTTCCTTTCACATCATGCCTGCCAAAAAAATGAACTTTTTTTTTAACCTCTTTCTCTCTCTACATATTAACAATTTTTCTAAACACCCTCAATCCTTTGTACCTGGGAAACATGCCTTCATCACGTTGTCATCACACCCACCTCTTATCATAAAATCAGTAAACAATACTCTCTCATTACACCTTCTCTTTTATACTCTTTACCCACTCACTTTTTCTCTACTCTTCCCCCTCTTTTACTCACCCTCTACCACAAGGCAACTGCTTCTTAGTTGCTCAAGCTTACATTTTGTCCAATAAAGAACTCTATATAATGCTATTTCTCTCATTATTGTGACTTAATTATTCACCTACCTTCCACCACTTCTTTCCTACTCTCACTCATTTTTTATTCACTATCACTCCTTCTATTACTATGAATGACATTCTCTCTTTTGCATTAATATCTGTCACTTTGTTTTCCAGTATTTGTTGGCTCACACTCCTCGCACGAGTTTAATAATACTTTTCTTAATAATCAGGTACATATAGATTATAAATCTCAAAGCAACATATATAAAAAAAAAGTGAGCTAAGTACTGAGGAAACAGAAGACTGTAGTTACTTTTACTGACATTATTATTTAATAATTAGTGGCATTATTTTTGCTATACTGATGGCATTTTAAATTTAAGAGGTTAAATTACACTCTCAGCAATTAAAACAATATTGTCAACCAACCCTCCTGGATCTCCAATATTTAGCTCGCTCTTTTTCAATATTTTTTTCAAAGAAGCAGTTGATAACAGTCAGCAAATAACTTGCTTCTAATGGCAGAATGGGCACCCTGTGACATTTTTTTGTCACAGGGTGCCCATTATATACATTCTTATTTCTTCTACCTCCTTCATATCCTTCCTATTCTGTTTTATTTTTATTATTCAGGACCTCCATGGAGTGATAGGACTCATTGTGGGTGGTCCATGTTAAAGAACACAGAATCTCTCATACCATTCCTTAAACTCATTCACTGTTTGTGCTCTTACCATCCTATCAGGCAATGCATTCCACAATCCAACCATTCTCCATGAAAAGAAAGCCATTCCTCAACATCCTGATCACCACTTCCAGTAATGGCTTCTTGTCCTTGCTCTACCACAGAAAAGAACTTACTACATCCTGCAACTACCCTTCAACAGTTTAAATGCCTCGACAACTAAACTCTGCAGTTTGCATGTCCTCAAGTCTATCCTCATGGCTAACACTGTACACTCCTGATAACATTTTTGTTACATTGCCTTGGCGCCCTCTCTAAGGTTAATTTATTCCCTTCAAATCTCAGTGACCAAATATTAGCACAATAATTCAGAAGTGATCTGATCAGGGCTTTATACAATGGAACCACGCTTTTTATATCTGCTGGTCAGTGCCCTTCCTGGTATTGCAGCAATTCTCTGGGTTACCTTCACCATCTTTGCGATATATCCTCTAAACTTCAAGTTTCTATCAGTCATCATCCTAAGATCTCCCTGCCTCTTCCACTTCCTCTAATGCAATTCCTTCAGAGTATGCTACTTCTCATTGATGAATCACAAACTTCAAGACCTTAACCTTAGTTTTTTTAAACTGATACTCCTATTTGTTGCCCATTTGTCCAGCTTATTCAAATCCTACTGAAGGGTTATTACATCGGCACTGTTACCTACTACATCATCTGTAAACAACATTTTTGTTCTAGTTTTTAAGAAATTTTCAGAAATTCAAAATTTTGTCAATAACAATGGAATGCCATGATCTTTAGAGGTGTCTATAAGAGGATTGCTCACCCCCCCTCCTTACACACATACACACAAAGTCACTCTTCATTTTACCTAATGAAGCCAAATTTCTTAGGAGACTTTTAGTAACATATGAAAAAATTTTATTTCAAAAATTTTTCTATAATTCTCAAATTCCTTTTTTTATAAACTAATGTGATAAAGGCTCTACTCTAATCAGCCAATATTCAACACTGACAAACTTTACTGACTATGCAGTGAAACCACTGCAAAACTTTTATAGTACCATATTTCACATAGAATGAAGACCATCTTAGGATTACCTTCTATCCAATTATACCACCAGTTTCCTTTCTAGTCATTAAACATATATCACAAAAGATAGTTTCTCTCTTTAGATTTCTTCACTAATGCTGAAGTGCAACAGGACTCTGTTTTTGCCATGCTCTCTCCCTTACAGCCAATGCCTAATCACTGGTCTCCTTGTGAACTTCAGTACTACTAAAACACAGACCACAGGTCAAGATCACTCTCTGCTTATATATATTAATATTCAGATCTCCAAATGTTCTGATAATTGTTCATGTTAATCTTATTATTAACATCAGACCTCTAAGGAATCATAGACTCACTGTGGGAGATACACATTGTTACACACAAAGCCCATCAAACACATTCACCACAATATCAGGCCAACGCATTCCACTCAACAACCTCTCTCCATGCAGAGAACTTGCTTCTTATACCCCCTATATATACCCACTTTATACAGCATCCAGGGGTGTTTGCTTGTTACCCTCCCCACTCCTTCCATTCCAAGAAAAATTTCTTCTGAATTAACCTAGTAAATACCCTTTACTAACTTGAATGTTTCAATCATCTCTTCTACAAGGCACTGCAAACTGCATTCCCCTCAATCTGTCTACATCTCCCACATCCCAAAGACCATTTATCACTTTAGTCTCTCTCCTCCGGACCCTTTCTGATACATTCATCACCATGAAAACCAGGGGATCAGATCTGTGCATGATAAAAGCTGTGATAAAAGGACCTCCAAGATGAGTCTTTGACTCCATGAGGTCTTGGGGTAATAATAATATTAATAATCCATATGAAGCATGATCAAGGACTTATACAAAGGAACCAGGAATAAATAAGTTGTAATCAGGACCTCTTTATTTCATGTTAAGGTCCGCTGCATCATTCCCATAATCTGATGTGATGCCTTTACAACTTGTACAATGTAACCTCTGACTTCAGATCCTTGTCCACTTCCACCACTTCAAGGTCTTTTGTCTCACCAACTTCAGCCAAAATTTGCCCACCAAGTGTATGCTTTGTATCCCATTGTTGCATACAAAATTTAAGAAGCTTACCCTTTGCAACACTGAACTGACAGTTCCATATTGTTGCCCACTCATGCAATGTACTCAAATCCTCAAATCCTCCTGTAAGGGCACAACATCTGCATGATTCCTCATTACTCTCAAAAGTTTTGAATTATATGCAAACACTTGCATATCATGAGTTAAACCCATTCCGATATTACAGTATTTACTCGAATATAACTCACATCTCTGATTTTACTATATGAAAAAATAAATTAAAAAGTTTCGCATATATCATGCACATGAAAAAATTAAACATGAGTGAAAATAAAAGTTTAAACAAGCGAGTTACTATCACCCCAACATTCACGTTGGGGCGATAGTAACTCACTCCCTGCGGTAAACAACATGCCCTCCCCAACAGCCACTATACTGCAGACGTAAGCAGCACAAATAGTTTTATTGTAACACTGATTAAGGTACAGAGACATTTGCAGGCTGTGTAATATATTTCTCAACAAATAGTGCAATTAGACACAACTGGGCAAACTAATGAATCACATGTCCCCTTCCACAGAAACTGCTTTATAGACTCAAGCAAAACCATATGTGGCAACGGCAACATATGGTTTTGCTCGAGTCTATACAGCACCCCATCATGAACATGTTAAAAAGAAGAAATATATAGTGAATGTGTTTCAAATATTATGGAATTTGGTTGAAGAGATTTAGCATTTCAACTGTCTGCTTGCCTTTGTCTTTGGGTCGTGCAATCTTTTGCTAATACCATACCAATCACATGCACGTCTTCATAGCTGCTCTATCTCTATTGTTCTACCATTGCTGTCTGTTTCACACTCTACTTTCACTTCTCGTTACTCATTTGTGAATGATTGTTCATTAAGTATCTGAAGTCTTGTCAATTACTAGTAATTTTTGCTTGAAATAATGGGAAAGAAGATGACACTACTTGGGTAGATGACTTTGACGATGCACACAAGGAAACCACTCTCGAGGCTGGGAGTAGCGATAGCGAATAGGAGCTTCTTAGTAAGTCATACCTATTTTCAGTTTTTTTCTGAAAACTTTAGTTGACGAAAATCGCCACATATATCTTGCACCAAGATTTTTTAGCTTTAATTTTTGGGGAAAAAAAAGTGAGAGCTATATTCGAGTAAATACGGTATTAATATGCAAACTAAATAACAATCATCCCAAACAGATCCCTGTAGCACACCACTAGTGACTTTCCTCTTTGGGGATGCTGCATCTCCCATACACAACTTGCTGATACCTATCAGTGAACCAGTTGCCCATCCAACTCACTAACGCATCATGTGATTCCATCTGCTCCAGTTTAATTCCCAACTTGTGGTGTGGCAATCTATCAAAAGCCTTTGCAAAATCTAAGTATACTAGTGTATATGCATCTCCCTTGTCTAATACATTTGTCACCTTGTTATCACACATAAGCAAGTTGGTAAAACATGACCTTTTAACAAATCTGGGCTGACAAACACAGAATACTGATGTTTTCAATCCACTTTTGTATCCTAGTTCTCACCAAACTCTCCAATAGATTATAGTCCAGATATCTAGAATTATAGTTAATTTCTAGCTTAAGCCTTATCACATCGGTGACCTTTATGTATTGAAACAATTTTATCTTCCTTTTATGCCTTTGTGACGTGCTGTTGCAAGACTCTTACTTAACAGCTAGGACAAGGCTGATGCTAAATCTCTGGAATATTCCTTTAATACACATGGCGATATGTCATCAAGTCCTACTGTCTTATTGACATCTAGCTTACTTAACTCGTTGTGTATATCTTGTTTGTTCACAACTCGTTCTTTTCTTGTTTAATTTTCTACACTTGAGCATCTGATTTCACACTGAGGATGAAACACCCAGATAAACTGCTCAATGAATAGCTTGACTATGACCTCTGCCATAGTTACCAATCTACTACTAACATCATTTATCATCATCTCGCCATAGTCAATCTTCTTTCTGCTTGCCACATATTGAAAAAACTTTCGAGTTTTTCTTGCCTTGATGAGCTCATTTCTGTTCATATTGCATTTTTGCTATTCTTATCAAATGAGTCATTCTCCTTACCTACTAACTTTTACCATTATTCATCTTGTGCTGCCTCCAAAGTGTCATCTTCCAGATTTCATGATTAATCCCCTCATTCATCCATTTGACACCTGCCTTATTCATTCTTTTGACCTTTAGAATACATTCTCACATTGATGCTGTTGAGTATCTCTTTGTTGGTTCCCAAGTAGCATTTATTTCATTTTTGCTCAACTCCTCATTCCATGTGTAATTCCACACCATCCCTAAGCATCTCATAATCCGTAATCTTGTAATTCCACATATATTTCCTTGCAGAAGTCTTCATATGGCTAGCCACAACCCAGGTGATCATACTCACCAACTAGAGGGAAGTGAGAAATCACACTCACAATTACATCCTCTGATAAAATGATCAGATCAAACACTGTCAGTCCTCAAGTTCCCTTTCTGTCTAAGATAGTTGTGTTTCAAAAACTCAAGAAATTCATTTTCTTTATTCCCAGATGTGCTCTCTTCATTCCAATCTATACTATCATAATTAAAATTATCCTTAATAATCATTATTCACTTGTTCACTAACCCAAGTTGCTTATACATTTCTTCATCACCACCTTCACATTCCCTGGCCTATAGCAACATCCAACTAAATATCTATTCCTGTCAGCCTCTACCTCATACCATACTGCCTCAAAACCATTACCCCTACTCCCTCTTTCATGTCTGCCTTATGTGGACATAATTCCCCTGCTATCATCATTAGCATTCTCCTTCCCTTCTTGTCCTTTCTGTCCCTACAAAAAAAAACTGTACCCTACCATTTCTATTCCCATCAGGATATCATCCTCATTCAGCCATGTTTCATTTACTCCAACAATTTTTGGATGAATAAACTCAATTAGTAGAACAATTTCTCTTAATTCTAATACTCCTGGCATTTTTAAAATAAGTACAGCAGTTCACTTTTAGGTACATAATCAGTCCAATCCAAGCCACCTGTTGGTTGCGATTTCCCCACCATATCTGTCCTTGCCTAATCACTTTTATCATCACTTACCCCATATATCTCCTCAGTCTCACCTACCCTCCCACTACATCTGGATCCATTCCATTTCTATGCTGATCATCCTACACACATTCACTACCAATTCTACATCCACTCTCCCTATGCTATATCTGTCTGCCTTCCCCCAACTCTCCCTGTTTTCCTGTTCCTCTTGCATTCCCATTCTCTCTTCATCTCACTACTGCTATTTCCAAGTACTTCAGTCTCATCTGTTCCACTCTCCTCATTGTTCACTTCACCTCTGATCTCTTGCTCATCATTCGCTGCACTTTCTTCTAGCAACAGTTCCTTGGCAACACACCAACAATTTTCCTACTATACTGTTTTCTTTCACTCCTGATATCCATCCTTAGAGTCTTCTTGTGTCCAATCAAATCATTTGGTCCCACAACCACCACTGACTCTCTTGCCCATTTCTTTCTCATATGAAAAGCATGAATTATCATGCTCATTCTCCCTCCTGGAAAGCAGACCATATGGACTCTCTCTCATAACCACATCTCTAATAATGGAATCTCCATACATTTCTATTTTTGTGTCATTCATCACTTCTTTTTCTTTAATTTCCTTCATTCTATCCTTTTGTTCTCTTTCATTTCTTTTTTATCAAACATCTAATATCATTTCACATATTACTCATTTCCTTTTTTCATTTTGAATAACTCTTTCTTTAAATCTTGCATTCTGGCATTTGTTCTAATCTTTCATTTTGAAACACGGTGTATCAAAAAGGCTTTAATATCCAATTACCCACCAAAGCTAACTAATAAAAATTGAATTATAACTGTATTTTGTCTAAAATATAGCTATAGCCTCAACCTATCTGAAATAAAGATTCATCCCAGGTGAAAGATAAATTTAGATGAATAAATGAATTTCATCATCCAGTGTGAAACCACTTATTGGAGATCTGATGTGGGTTTGAAATGTTAGTTTAAGCTATTTAATCTCCAGAGTGCATGGTTTTTGGATTACATAAAAAAATTTTTAAAAAAAGTAAAATTAATAAAAAAAAAGAAAAAAAATCTTTATACCATCCACACTAGTAACAGGGTTTCATGTGTTATATGTGTAGAATCATTTGTGGTTGGGAGTCATAAAAAAAAAATTTTAAATAAAATAAGAGCTTGTATGAAGAAATATGACAAAAAAGTGGACAATCACAATCATAAACCTGCACTGAAAATCTCCACAATGACAAGGAGAATTCACAGTAAAATAAATACTACAAACATACACAATAAAGAAATGCTTTATTTTACCTTGGGACTTTCAGTCATATAGAGGAGCCATTTATCATGAGAATATGTTTTGGCTTCTTCATGTGGCCACTCAATCAAAACTTTCACATTCTTAGCTAACCAAGGACCATGATTGATAATCTAAAGGAAAAAAAAATAATAATAAACACTTTCTCATGAATTCTACTAAATATATGTATAAGTAAAAGTTTGTATTTAAATTCCACGGTATTCCACATTTTCTGTTTAACTGTTATTGCAGTCCATTTTTCTTTTATTGTTATTTTCATATCATGCTTGATTAACCATTGAAATTATGCAAATATTTTTTCATAACAAACTGACTAGTTTGTCATAGTAATAGTTGCAATAAAAAATGTTCTTTAGCATGGAATTGATGTTGTGAGACTAAGAAATTGAGTTCAATACAGCCTGAAGATAATATATATATATATAGATAAAAAATAAAACTGTTATGGTTAAAACAATTATGTTTTGAATCTAACTTTAAATGTTTTCAATAACATAAATGCTCTCATTCATATAGCTGACAATAACTATTAGTCTCTCTTGGACTTTTCGCTTCAGTGATGCTATATCAAGTATACACAACATACAAGTTGTTATATTAACAGCATTATCATTAACATTCAGTAAATACATTCACATTTTGAAGAAATTTATCACATAAATGACAGTGAAACATGAACAGTGGCATGTTTTTCTGTCATTTATCTGAAAGCATCATCAGTACTAGCAAACATATCTGTAAAAATATATTAAGGCAAACTGAAAAAGTTATTTTTAAACTTAACTTAAACTTAACAATTTGGAACTAAGAACAACTTATACACATGCTGTATCTGACACATAAGCAGTATGCTGTGCATTGTTCAAGTATCGCTCATAGGCAGATGCTGACATATTAAGTCTGATGTACTGTAAGACATAATGAGCAACTTCAAAATGCCATGCAGAATGAGACCCTGCTTCCTGCCCAGACTGTCAAATGGGCAAACAACTTTACTAGGATCCTTGAAAAGACAAGACAAGATATTGAAACTGAGGACCAATTCATTTCGTGGTTTTCTCCAATGACAGACAATAAGAGCACCTCTATGTTTTGTGGATGGTACTCAACTTTGTGAATTCTTTAACTTCCCTTGATTTGACTATTGTCAGCTTTGTCACATAAATTTTATAGACACATCAAGCTATTTCTGGAAAGAAATACAGTCATTAGGAGATTGTAAAAACTTTAAAATGTCTGCACTGGTTTATAAGAGAATGCAATGCCCATACGATGGCATGGGGTGGTTTTTCTATACAAAAAATTATAGACAGCTCTTTTTAGATAACACTTGAGGGGAACTGGTTGCAGAGATCAAACTCTTAATCGGTATGCAAAAATAGTAATAGTAGGGAGGGAATACTACAAGATGTAGTATCATTATCTGATTTAGCTATAGCAAAGCATACGTCACTCAAGACAGGCAGTAGTAATTACAAAATTCATGTAAAAAGTTGATACCACAGCAGCATTGGCCACAAACTAAGAGATGCCAGTTGTCCCAAACAATTGAAACCTAGAAACTAACCATTAAATGATTATAATACCCATTTGGCTCATTTTAATCAGAAGTTCTTACTAATGTGTGGCGAAAAAAAAAGAAAGAAAGTAAGAACAGTATTCTAAAGATGGGCAGACTTGGGATTTATAGTTTTAGGAGCTGTACAGGAAAAGTTATGTTATAAACAAATGAGGATATCAACCTTTTTAGATATCCTCATTTTAGATTGTAGTCAGAGTAAACTGACTGACTATAATCAGAATGTTATCAAAAGTAAGGAGTAATGAAAACAAATCAAATTAAATTAAAGACAGATCGAAACAGTGAATTCATACAAACATCTAGGACAAATCATTATGACCAAAAACTTGATAATGAAATTTCAGCAAGAATAACAACAGGACGGAAAGTTTTTAATCATTATAGAGATATATTTAAAGCCAATTTACCAAACTAGTTAAAAAGAAAGATTTACATCTACATCCAGTGTGTATTCCTAACAATGACCTATGGTAGTGAAATCTGGATGAAAGCCTGACTAAAAAACATCTAGAGAATCAAAACAACACAACAAAACATTTAGGGAATAACGTGGTTAGATAAAAAGAATAATAATTGGATAAAGAAACAAAGGTAATGAACAGTGCATCAATAATAAAAGGCAATAAATGGCACTGCACAGGACATTTGATGAAAATATTTGACAACAGAATGGATACCAAAAATTGGTTAACAGAATCCAAATAGACCATCAGTAAGATGTTAGGGAGACATTTATAGTGGTGAGATGCCCAAGATTGGCCAAAATGGAAGCATGGAGAGGCATTTGTCAATAGTGGACTGAAGAAAGGAAGCAAGATCTTTCTTCAAAGAATTAAGACACGATTATGTTTTTGTAGCAATGAAATTCACTTCAGTGGAGAAATGGTTAAGAGAACAGTATATCTAAGAGATGCTGAAGTAATGAATACACTTCTTGGTTGGCTCTCAGTTTGAGAACCACAAGGTGGTTGTCAAATGAAGAAAAGCAAAGTCGTCATCTGCAAAATTGTGGTTAAAATTTGGGATCAATGAGAGATGAGCTATACATGGGAGAAAGAGTGGAAGAGTGAAGCACACAATCCATAAGGTACCCTGTCAATGATAGAGAAATCAGATGAAGAGACCATTAACCATGACAAATGACTGACCAGAGAAGAAGTTTTTCAACCAATTAACACATTACATGGTAGCTTGGAGGAGGCCTACATGCCAAACATATTCAATCATCTAGGAAATATCAATACCTGCCACAGGTCTTGATATTTCTAAAACCAAAAAGTGTGAAAAGCATCATCTCCCATGACCCTACTTCTGCCTTCCTGTTATACTATTCCATTGACATTACTAGATAAATAGCACCACTTCAGACAACTGTCCACTAACAAGAAATAGCCACTTAGTTAAGTTGGAAATGCAGGCCATCAGAGTTGGGTTAAAAAAATAAAACACTTGATAAATGAATGGAAATTACTGATATGAGAGTTTGAAGAAAACTGTGTATACAACAGCAAACTCCCTCAGTCTCACTTACTTTCATTCCATTATTCAATCTTTTGCATTCACATTTACTAAATTTCATTCCTTCAGTCTGTTTTGCATTTGACTCATATGCTAACAAAATATTGCACTTTCTGCATATCCATACCTTCTCTCGACTCCTGTTAAATCTGTCTGCAAACATATCACATTTTTCTACACATATATGTTACACTCATTGACATTTTTTTTAACAAATAAAGAAACAAAAGAAAGAGACATGGAAGTGAAAGTGGGAATGAGGAAATGGCAGAATATGAGAAGCATATTCTGTCATTTTTATGGAAGCAACAGAGAGTGAAACTTCCAAAATGCAAGATTTGAAGATTGCGTTGTACAAAATGAAAAGAAGAATATCCAAAATGATATTTAAAAAATTGTTAGATATCAAACTTGATATCAATATTTATGGATATGTAAAAAAAAAAGAGTTAATTTTCTATGTATCCTATTTATATATTCATATGGAACTTCAGGCCTTTAGAAATAATTATGTATGTTTTGCCCTAAAGGGATCTATCTGAAATCAGAGAGCCTCAAAAATGTTGCACTCAATGAGTGTAACATATATGTGTAGAAAAATGTGATATGTTTGCAGACAGATTTAACAGGAGTCGAGAGAAGGTATGGATATGCAGAAAGTGCAATATTTTGTTAGCATATGAGTTATCAAATGGAAAACAGACTGAAGGAATGAAATTTAGTAAATGTGGATGCAAAAGACTGAATAATGGAATGAAAGCAAGTGAGATTGAGGGAGTAAAAGAATGTACAAATAAAGAAACAAAAGAAAGAAACATGGAAGTGAAAGTGAGAATGAGGAAATGGTAGAATATGAGAAGCATATTCTGTCATTTTCATAGAAGCAATAAAGAGTGAAACTTCCAAAATGCAAGATTTGAAAATGGAGTTGTACAAAATGAAAAGAGAAATATCCAAAATGATATCAGACGTTTGTAAGGAAACAAAAATGAAAGAGAACAAAAGGATAGGATGAAGGAAATTCAAGAAAAAGAGGTGATGAATGACACAAAAATAGAAATGTATGGCAATTCCATTATTAGAGGTGTGGTTATGAGAGAGTCCATAAGGTCTGCTTTCCAGGAGGGAGAATGAGCATGATAATTCATGCTTTTCATATGAGAAAGAAATGGGCAAGAGAGTCAGTGGTGGCTGTGGGACCAAATGATTTGACTGGACACGTGAAGACTAAGGATGGATATCAGGAGTGAAAGAAAACAGTATAGTAGGAAAATTGTTGGTGTGTTGCCAAGGAACTGCAGTGACTGATGTGAGCATGAGATCAGAGGAAGTAAGAGGTGAAGTGAACAATCAGGAGAGTGAAACAGATGACATTGAAGTGCTTGGAAATAGCAGTAGTGTGAGAGATGAAGAGAATGGGAGGGAGAATTGGGGCAGACATAGCACAGGGAAAATGTTGGTTGGAAGTGGTACTGAATTTGTATATCAGCATAGAAATGGAATAGATCCAGATGTGAGGAGGCAGGTGAAACTGAGGATATATTTGTGATAATTGGTGGTAAAAGTGATTAGGTAAGGGCATGTGTGGTGGGGAAATCATGACCAATAGATGGTTTAGGACTGGTTATATACCTAAAAGTGAGCAACTGTGTTTATTCAAAAATACCAGGAGCATTAAAAAAAAACATAATCACAGTAATAAACTTTAATGAAAGTACAGATATTTCAGACTGAAAATAACAGTACAGCAACAGTATTACTTGAGAACCTTCTTGTTTTCAAGTAAACTAAAGAACAAGAATACAAGATACATGCACAACTGATTTGCCAATTAAAAACAGTTGCTGCGAGCTAGATATCAAAATTAATATTAATAAATAATATTAAAACTATTTTTGATGTTTACATAAAATGAGAATCTCCCAAACCTTTGTGGATATAGAGAGAGAGAGAGAGAGAGACGATCGTTCCAATTCCAATTCAAAAACTATGGAGAAAATGAGCTTCGTCCCAGTGGATACTGTGCTAGTGTCAATACTATGCTGTGCTAGACCAGATTTTTGGGGTTTCACATGTTCAATGTAGTAATGATGTTCATTAATTATTTTTTCTACAAAATGGCCTGTCTGCCCAAAGCATTCAAATTACATTCACAAGGAATACGTAAACACCAGCTAAAGATAGAGGTGACAGTTTGTCTTTTGTAGATGGTAACAGATGAGAAGTTTGGTTGATAGGAAAATATTTGGAATTAAGGTAATACTTCTTATAAAAGGGTTCCAATTCCCTACTTTTACTGCTATCTCTGCCAATAGCTTCAGAGATACCAAAAATATAAGAAATTGATGCCCTGCGGTCTGTCGAAGAATCCTTAAGTGTTGAAACATAGGAGTCATTATCTGTATGATTTGGTGAAGGCTGTTACCATTTAATTCCATTAAAGTTTTGATTATGAAAAGTTATTGTTGTAAGCTTGAGGGAGAAGAGCATGCATTATGTGCCCTATCAATTAATACCTTGATAATTTCGATGAACCTACTTTTACTGTCAGACTAACATTTGCCAGTAAAAAGTCTGCTCGTCACATCTCTCAAAAATTGGTATTTTGTATTCTTTGTTTAGGATATATGTCTGGTGTTCATTTTCTACTCTCTGCTTCTTCCTTCATATCATCTATTGGGTCATAGGCACAAACAAGTTTCATTGTCCAAGTTATTATTCTGAAATTTGTCTGCATCACTACTTGAAATTACCTGCTATTCAAGAAGTTTGTTTTTATAGCTGAATGCTATTTCTTTCTTTCTCTGATCACAATTACTCAAATGTAGCATCTAATAATTACTATTCAGCAAAATCTCACCTTTTTTATACTACTTCTTATTGAGACACCATTTTATGTCATTGTCTAGTACCAGACATCCTAAACAATGAATACAAAATGAATATCAAATATATATATATATATATATGCCTGGTATTCATTTCGTATTCTTTGTTTAGCAGAAATTTGGAGAAAACAGCAAATCTAAAAATAATGGTAGGTACATGTTGAATTTCAGTACAGGACAGTTACTAAATAATAATATTTTTTGGTTTACCGATCAAGTGTTGATCAATTTTATTAACTGAACCAACTAGTTTCGCCACACTTATCTGTTGGCATCTTCAGGGCTTACATAGAGGTTTAAACAATCTCACAATTATGCGTAACTGCAAACTGACAAGAATAACTGTAAAAAACTGACTAGAATAATTACAAATAAAATAGTATCGAACGTGAGTGAAACACGTATCGCGTGTACAAGATCAGCTAGCTGTTGCTGAGGAACTTTCTGTAGTTTGTATTAAAGTTCATTTCTTCCGTTTTTAAGGTTCTGATTAGGGTTTTCCATATCTCTGGGAGTATTAGGCCTTGATTTCTGTTAAGGTTGACAGTCAGTAGAATGGGCGACTGTGGCTGCCTCTTTGAAAATTCTTGAATGGTAATCTTCCTCTATGTAAGGGGAACAGCTTTTATCCCACTCGATGACATGGTTAGTTGTAGAGAAATGAGACGATAGGCCAGAAATGTCCTGTCTGTTGTTTTTGACAATAGCCAATGTGCTCCTTTTTCCTGATTTCAAGGGTTCTCGAAGTCTGTCCGATGTAACTAGAGCCACATGAGTATGGAATATTATAAACTCCAGCATATTTGTAGAAAGGATGGTTGTCTTTTGGAGATCTTAGTAGTTTGCTAATAGATTCTATTGGTTTGAATGTTACTCTTATTTTATGTTGTTTGAGGAGATTGGTGAGCTTGTTGGAGATGCCACTTACAAACGGAATTGCAATCGTTTTTATATATTGAATATCTTCTTGTTCTCTTTGTGGTGGTTCAGAGAAAAGGATTTTAGTGACTAGTCTTCTTGGATATCCGTTCAAGTACAAATTGTTGGAAATAAATTTTAACTCATCTTGAAGGGTCTTGTTGTCCGTTGTGATGCGAATCGCTCTTTTCTTTAACATGTGTACAATGCTGAGTTTATGTGAGATGTGGTGGGAGGAGTTGAAATGTAGGTAGCGACCTGTATTGGTCAGTTTTCTGTACACCGATAGATTTATACTGCCGTCAATTTGTTTTTTGATTAAGATGTCTAAAAACGGTAGTTGTTTTTCTCTTTCAAGTTCCAGAGTGAATTTAATAGAATGATGGAAGGCATTGATCTTTTTGAGAAAATCATATATGTCATCTTTGTTATTGTTCCATACGATGAAGATATCGTCCACATATCTAAACCAAATTTTAGGTTTAGGAAAAATTTGCATTAAGATTTTGTTTTCTAAGTCTTCCAAAAAGAGGTCAGCACATGAAGGTGAGAGTGGGCTCCCCATTGCCAAGCCTGTTAATTGTTGATAGATCTTATTTTTCCAAGAAAAGTAGTTGGAGTTTAGGCAGTGAGCAAACAATGAGGTTATATCTTGTGGGAACAAGGTACTTAAGATGCCAATGACCTCTACTACAGGAACGTTTGTAAAGAGAGAGGTGACATCTAAGCTGGCTAGAAGATCATTATCCAATATCTTGATGTTTTTTTTTTAACTTTTCCACAAAATGTCTGGAGTTTTTAATGTAACTCTCTGAGTTGTGGATGTGTTGCTGTAAGAGTTTCGAGAGATATTTTGACAATAAGTAGGTAGGAGAGTTGATTGCATCAACGATTGGGTGTAAAGGAATACCATCTTTGTGCACTTTTGGCACACCATAGAGTCTCGGAGTTAAAGGATGCATCGATTTTAGTTTTTTAATCAAGTCTGTTGGCCAGTTGGATAAATTGCATAGTAATTCATTGGTATCATTGTGGTTTTTTAATGTTGGATCTTTTGTTAAAAGACGGCATACAGACAAGTCAGATAGTAGATGGTTGACTTTGTCCTCATAGTCCTTTGAGTTCAGTATTACAGTACTGTTTCCTTTATCTGCTTTAAGTATTATGATGTCTTTGTTGTTTTTTAAATTACGAATAGTTCTTCTAATGAGGAGAAGTTTTGTTTTGTGGAATATGCAGAAGAAAGTACTATACAACTTTTTAGTCTTAGATCATTTGCTGTGTGAGGCGGTAATAATGAGATTCCTTTTTCTAGCCTACAGATGAAATCTACCTTAGGAATCTGTTGAGGAGCTATTGCATAGTTGAAACCTTTTTTGAGAATATCGATTTCAGGTTTCTTTAAGATGTGGTTTGAGAAATTAATAATAACTTGGTTGTCTGGTAGAGAAGGTTTAGACTCATTGTGGGTGGTATAAAGGTGGTTAAATTTTTTAATCTGGGTCTGTCTGCTTTTGTTAAAAGCTTTGGTGAAACTTGTATTAATCATTTTATCTAAGACTTGCCAAATTTCCTCATCTAAAGAGCTGGAGAGATCCATGAACAGTTCATAACATTGTGAGTCAATTTGACTAAGCACAAATCTTGTGTGATGTAACCTTTCACGAATGAGTAACATCGATGTCTTCAAATAAATATTTTTAGCTTGTCTAGTATTGAAACGAGGTTTAAGATCTTAAGTACCTTGTTCCCACAAGATATAACCTCATTGTTTGCTCACTGCCTAAACTCCAACTACTTTTCTTGGAAAAATAAGATCTATCAACAATTAACAGGCTTAGCAATGGGGAGCCCACTCTCACCTTCATGTGCTGACCTCTTTATGGAAGACTTAGAAAACAAAATCTTATTGCAAATTTTTCCTAAACCTAAAATTTGGTCTAGATATGTGGACGATATCTTCAATAACAAAGATGACAATAACAATAACAAAGATGACATATCTGATTTTCTCAAAAAGATCAATGCCTTCCATCATTCTATTAAATTCACTCTAGAACTTGAAAGAGAAAAACAACTACCGTTTTTAGACATCTTAATCAAAAACAAATTGACGGCAGTATAAATCTATCGGTGTACAGAAAACTGACCAATACAGGTCGCTACCTACATTTCAACTCCTCCCACCACATCTCACATAAACTCAGCATTGTACACATGTTAAAGAAAAGAGCGATTCGCATCACAACGGACAACAAGACCCTTCAAGATGAGTTAAAATTTATTTCCAACAATTTGTACTTGAACGGATATCCAAGAAGACTAGTCACTAAAAT
Source organism: Typopeltis vanoorti (assembly GCF_054136105.1). NCBI lineage: Eukaryota > Metazoa > Arthropoda > Arachnida > Uropygi > Thelyphonidae > Typopeltis > Typopeltis vanoorti. The sequence goes on from NC_143570.1 coordinate 87,226,329, forward strand.
CCTTTTCTCTGAACCACCACAAAGAGAACAAGAAGATATTCAATATATAAAAACGATTGCAATTCTGTTTGTAAGTGGCATCTCCAACAAGCTTGCCAATCTCCTCAAACAACATAAAATAAGAGTAACATTCAAACCAATAGAATCTATTAGCAAACTACTAAGATCTCCAAAAGACAACCATCCTTTCTACAAATATGCTGGAGTTTATAATATTCCATGCTCATGTGGCTCTAGTTACATCGGACAGACTTCGAGAACCCTCGAAATCAGGAAAAAGGAGCACATTGGCTATTGTCAAAAACAACAGACAGGACATTTCTGGCCTATCGTCTCATTTCTCTACAACTAACCATGTCATCGAGTGGGACAAAAGTTGTTCCCCTTACATAGAGGAAGATTACCATTCAAGAATTTTCAAAGAGGCAGCCACAGTCGCCCGTTCTACTGTCAACCTTAACAGAAATCAAGGCCTAATACTTCCAGAGATATGGAAAACCCTAATCAGAACCTTAAAAATGGGAGAAATGAACTTTAATACAAACTATAGAAAGTTCCTCAGCAACAGCTAGCTGATCTTGTACACGCGATACGTGTTTCACTCACGTTCGATACTATTTTATTTGTAATTATTCTAGTCAGTTTTTTACAGTTATTCTTGTCAGTTTGCAGTTACGCATAATTGTGAGATTGTTTAAACCTCTATGTAATCCCTGAAGATGCCAACAGATAAGTGTGGCGAAACTAGTTGGTTCAGTTAATAAAATTGATCAACACTTGATCGGTAAACCAAAAAATATTATTATTTACTAATTTATGATCAAGAAAATAACCTTCATGATGGACAGTTACTAGTTATTATTAACATCTAATCTGCACATTCAGGAGGAGAACACATAAAAAATATCAAAAATCGTTATTGATCATGTTGTTGTTGTCGAAAATGGTATCTTCACCCTTGTTCGAAATTCAATAGCATACAGAAAATTTGAAATAGGAGGAGATCATCATTCAGTTTTGATTAGGACAAATCCAGTATCATACTATATGAAGGATTTAAAAATGAACAAAGTGGTGCATCTTTCAGAGATGCACTCTGTTGACACACTCAAAATGTACCAATATTATATTCAGAAAAAAAATGAACTTTGAAAAGAAAAAACTTTGGAAGCAAAGTTTTGGCATATTCTGAATAAAAGTTTGAAAAATCAAACTTTTAATTTCATTGTGCACTTCAAGAAATTAAAAAGGAAGTCCTGGAAAAGAAACACATATTAAAAGTTCCTAACAAGTTAGTCAGTGGGTGCACAAGAGAATATAGGAAAAAATATAAGAACACTAAGCTGTGTGTAAAATAGCTAAATGGAAGATTTTGTTAAGACAAATATCACAAAGGTGTCAAAATGTTCTGGACTTATAAATGGAGAAACAAGTACTGTAAAAGGAATGAGAAATGATAAAAGAAATGATGAAAGCTGAAGATATTCTAGATGACTGCAGTAATTACTTTGAATGATTGCTCAATGAATCAAGAAATGACAGACCAGTGGTATAAAATCTTCAAAATGAATGCAATCAGGAGTACCTTTCAATACTTTAGGTAAGAAAAAACCCAACAGAAATCCAAAATACAGAAAGGCAACTAGAGTAAATGACAATTGACCAGATATGCCCAAATATGAAGCTATATAAATGTTTTATTGTGGCTACACTATATAAAAAGCCATGGTCAAAATTAAAGAATTTTTCAACTGAGTGTTCCATAAGATTTATGCAAGCAAGTGTAAGCAAGAAAAAATGTGGAAAAGAAACTTGAAGAACAAGATCAGTTTAGACCAAATAAGAGTAGCTAGGATCAGATTTCCACTTGAAGATAAATAGTCGAGAAATAACAGAAATATGAAAAGGATCTTTTAAAAAAAGCTCTAAAAGTTTTGTAGATCTAGAACAGGGCATATGATAAGGTGCCAAGAGGAAAACTATTCAAAAAACACCACTACTACTACAGTTAGATCAGATAAACAAGACATTATGCAGATCAATGCACAATCTATATTTAAGCCGGAATTGAAGCAGGTATACAGGAAAATTATGTTAAATCAGGTATAGGATAAGGGTATACATGCTATTTCAATATTATTATTCATCATTTATATGGATCATATTATGCAGGAAAGTGGCAGTAAACCCTATATCAAAATGGGAAATCTTAACCTTAACTCTTTGCTTTATGCAATGATGTTATACTCCTAAATAAATATAGTTCAAACTTTTCAAACTCCTTAATGAAACTGGACAATTATAGTAACAATGTGCATGAAAATCAATAATAAAAACTATGAAAATAAGCAGGAACATGGAAAATGTCAACTTCATTCTCAATAAAGAATCTGTAAAAGAATCAAATTACTTCAGTTTTAGATGTAATGTTTAGTAAAAATTGCAAACTAAAGATGGAAATAGATAACAGAATAAGCAAAGCTAGTACAGTGGGAAGCCAACTGAATAAATTTATATGGATTAAGAGAAGAAACTATAGAAAACACTCTACTAGTAGTATACAAGACAGTCTTCCACACATCCCATCAAAACAATCACTCTTTACTCTCTCTGCTATGGTGCACTTCTCTCTTCATTCTGATCATCCCTGTTTCCCTGATTTTCATTTATATTCTTATCATCCCCACCGTTTTGCACTACATCACTTAGCTCTGCTTTAATCACTTCATCACCTTTGTATCCATCCCTTTCTCGTCCTTCCACAACCTTCTTCTCATCCTCTATTTCTGATCTTAGTGGTACAAATTTCATATAAACCCTGTGCACTCTTATTAAACAGCAATTGTTCCAAATGAGAAACACCAAACCCATTCAAATGCATCCATCAGCTTTGAACTATTCTAACTTCCCTTCAAATTCATTCCATACATTTACAAATTGAACACTCTGTCTGCTACAATTCAGTCATCTTGTCATTCAGTATCGTTGCTCTTCTCAGTTCACTACTATCATATCTGGGCAGCAAACTAACCACTTTCCGAATGACATTATTACCCTTCACTTCCTGCAGTAACTTCTTCAAATCCTTTTCCACATTCTTTGTCTCTCTCTCTCTATTCAAGTCATTTGTGCCAACCACTACCACTAATTCTGACACCTGTTCTTTCCTTCATGCAAAGCATCTGATATTTAATTTTTTGTACCACCTGTAAAACATGTCTTGTGCACTTTTTTTTTTACCACACCTTTAACGGTTGAGTCACTATATAAAACAAACATATTGAGGAGGACATTGACCATGAGAGATAAAAGTGTGGTGGTTCCACTGTATAAAGCTCTATTCAGACCACATCTGGATTTCTATGCTTGGATCTAGTTACAGAGATTTGAAGGGAATGAAGTACCTTGGAGAGAGTGCAGAGATGGATAGCAAAAAAATGATATCAGGATTGTGCAATGTTCATTATAAGTATAGACTGAGGGCATGCAGATTGCAGAGTTTGGTGGATCAAAGACAAAGGGGAGGGGGGATATGATTGAGACATTTAAGCTGTTGAAGGTTATTATCAGATTAACACTGAGGAGATTTTTTTCATATGGTAGAATGAAAAAAGGGGAAGGAACATGGATGGACAAGGGGCCATCCCTGGAAGTTACAAGATGAAGCAGTGAGTAAAATCGTAAGAAGCAAGTTTTTTATATGGAATGCCTTGCCTGAGAGAGTGGTGAAAGTGCAAATGGTGGATGAATTTAAGGAGTGGCACAATACTTTGTATTCACTACTGCTGATCTCCCACAATGAGTCTCCTGAATACACAGAGGTCAAGAAAATAATAAATCAGATTAAAGTATGATTTGTCAAATTAGAGTAATCCCTCAATTATCAACTCTTGCTGATAAATCAATTTGATGATCATAACGAGGTACGGTTACATATAGAACCATGTAACCGTAACCAGGGTCGGTTTTATCATTAAGTGACCCTAGACAATCGCCTATGGGCTTATGTTTGTGTGAGTATGACAAAATATATATAGAGAGAGAGAATGTATAGGGGTGCCTAAATTTTCTTTGCCTAGGGGCATCAGATACTCTTGGACCGGCCCTGACCATAACTCAAGGTACGGTTACATGGTTCTCTGTCTGAAGCCAGGTGACATGATAACCTATTCAGAGAGGGGGTGGGGATTGATTATTTGAAAGGTGAATAATTCAGATATCATTATAATGTACAGAAACAGAAAGAATACAAAAATACCTCATACGTATGAATCACTTCACTTCCTACATCATCTTGAAATTTTATATCGCTTATAGTCTTCAGATCTCCTCCATAAAATACCTGTTCTGGACTTGATGCCCTAACAAAAAAAAATAAAATAAAATAAATAAATGAATAATAATAAATAAAATAAAATAAAAAAATAAACAAAAACTTAATCATAACATTCAGAATACAGGTCAGCATCCCTCTCAATATTGCAGCAATCATCTTGGTTACCTTCACCACCTTTGCAATATATTCCTGTATTTCAGGTTTCTATCAATAATCATCATCATCATTATTATATGGGCACCTCCAAGGAGTCTGAAGACTCATTACTGAAGACCCAATCTATCCACACAATCTATCATACCTCTCCTTGAACCCCTTAACAGAAAAAGCACTCACAACTGATTCTGGCAATCCACTTCACTCATTTGCCACACTCCAAGCAAAAAATCTAGTTCTCACACTTCTGACCACACTTTTATTCAACTACCAGGGATGACCCCTTGTTCTGGTAACTAGCCAAGTGCTGAAACATTTCCCCTGCATCTATCCTATAAAATCCTTTAAGCAACATAAATGTTTTTATCATATTCCCTCTTTCTCTCCTATCAACCAACTTCTGCAATCCACACACCTTCAATCTATCCTCACAGGGAACATTCCACAGGACATTCACCATCTTGGTCACACACCTCTGAATCCTCTCCACCACTTCCTCATCCCCCCCAAGAAACCCAGGGGACCAGATGAGCACAGTAATCCAGATGTGTGCGTATCAAGGCCTTATAAAGAGTAATTACAACTTCTTTATTTCTACTAGTTAATGTGTTCTTCACTAGCCAAGAAATCTTAAGGGCTAATTTAGCAACCTTAGCAATATCTCCTCTAAACTTTAACTCTCTGTCTACCACCAACCCTAAATCTCTAGCTTCATCTATTTCCTGGAGTACAGTGCTATCAATGTGATATGATACACAGCTTGTAATCTATTTATCCGAAAATGCATAAACTTACATTTCTCAACATTAAACTGACACCCATTAACTTTTGCCCATACTGACAGCTTATTTAAATCTTCCTGCAACTCTCCACGTTGACTTGATTAACTATTACTCTACCTAATTTAGCATCATCAGCAAACAACTGAATATATATGTGGAATTATAAGGCTGGTGATTATGACAAGCTTAGGAGACAACATCGAGCTATAACATGGAACGAGGAGTTGAGTGGTAAGGAAATAAATGCTGCATGGGAACTTACAAAGAAATACATAACAGCATCAGTGTGCGAATGTATTCCAAAGGCCAAAAGGCTGAATAATGTATGTGTGAAATGGATGAATGTGGAGCTTAAGCATGAAATCTGGAAAAAGAAAGCACTTTGTAGGAAGTAAAAGATGAATAATGGTAATCAGTCACATGAAGAATATAAAGAACAAGCAGGAGAGTGACTCAGTTAGTAAGGAAAACAAAAGTAGAGTATGAGCAGAAATTGGCAAATCAGGCTAAGAAAAACCTTAGAGTTTTTTTTTTTTTTTTTTTTTTTTTTTTTTTTTTTTTTTTTTAGATATGTGGCAAGTAGAAGGAAGAATGATCATGGAAAGATGAAGTTAAGGGATAAAAGTGGTAGAATGGTAACTGCTGCAGAAGACATTGTTGAGGTATTCAGTGATCAATTTATAAGTGTGTTTCATCCTGATCAGGGTGGAATCATGAGGAACTTGAGTGTAGAGGACATAGGAGAGGATAGTTCAATTGCAAGTGAGCAGGAGGTATTTGAGGAAATAAATAACCTTGATGTTAATAAGGCGATAGGATTTAATGACATATCACCATGCATCTTAAGGGAATGTTCCAGGGAACTGGCAGTAGCATTGGCATGCCTGTTTAATAAGAGTTTTGCAACAGCAAAGGTTCCAAGGGAGTGGAAGGAGGGTAAAATTGTTCCACTGCATAAAGGCAGTGATAAGGCTATAGCTTCAAATTATAGGCTAGTCTGTATATCTGGATTGTGGTGAAGGTCCTGGAGAGATTGGTGAGAAATATGATACAGAAATGGGTTGATAACAGCAGTATTCTATGTGGTTATCAGCATGGGTTTGTTAAGGGGAGATCATGTTTCACTAACTTACTTATGTACTATAACAAGGTAAAAAATACCTTGGACAGAGGAGATGCATATACAGTAGTGTACTTGGATTTTGCAAAGGCTTTGGACAGACTGCCACATGACAAGCTCTTAAATAAATTGAAACAGATGGGATTGGATAACAGACTTCTGCGCAGTAACTGGCTGTCAAATAGGTATCAGAAAGTTGTATATATTGGAGTGTAGTAGGTCACCAGTGGTGTGCCGCAGGGGTCAGTTTTGGGGCCATTGCTGTTCAATTTGCATGTTAATGATATTGGGTTGGGTTTAACTAGTGATATCCAGCTGTTTGCAGATTATGCAAAACAGGGGAGAGCAATGCACAGTCAGGCTGGTGTTGATGCCATACAAGAGGACTTGAATAGATTGCATGAATGGGCAGGTAAGTGGAACTATCAGTTCAATGTTGCCAAGTGCAAGGTTTTGAGATTTCATAAGGAACGATAGGATGCAAAGTATACACTTGGTGGGGAAACTTTAAGAAGTAGAGGAGATGAGAGATCTAGGAGTGATGGTGGACAAGGACCTGAAATTCAGGGGCCACATTGCACAAGTCGTGAAGACATGACATCGAATAATGGCAATGATGTAGAGAACTCTGACATGCAGAAATAGAGAGGTTATGATTCCATTGTGTAAGGCCTTGATCAGGCCTCATATGGATTATTGTGGAGAGATTTGGTTGCCAGGTTTTCATGGTGATGAGGATATGTTGGAAAGGGGTACAGAGAAGATTCACAAAGGTAGTCAGTGGTCTTTGGAATGTGGAGTACGAGTACAGATTGAGAGAATGTAAGTTGCAAAGCCTTATGAATAGGAGGAAGAGGGGGGGGGAGATATGATTGAGACATAAGCTGGTTAGGGGTTGTAATCGGGTAGACATGGAAGAGATTTTTCATAGAATGAGAGAGGGGAGTAGAGCAAGAGGCCATTGCTGGAAATTGTATAAGGAGGGTGTGAGCAAAGGAGTGAGAAGCAGGTTCTTTGCATGGAGGGTAGTTGATGAGTGGAATGCATTGCCTGAGCGTGTTGTGGATGTGGAGAAATTTGAATCAGTTTAAGATGCAGTTGGAAGAGCATTGTATGCAATAGTGAGTACCTCCCAGGATGAGTCTGACTTCATGGAGGTCAAATGTTAATAATAATAATATTTCCATTAACTTTTGCCCATACTGACAGCCTATTTAAATCTTCCTGCAAGCTTTCCACATTGCCTTGATTAACTATTACTCTATCTAATTTAACAGCATCAGCAAGCAACTGAATATTTACTTTCAGGTTATTTCTTATATCATTTATACACCCTCTGTCTAAAAAGAAACTGAACTTTTGATAGAAAATAAAACGCAGGCCAGTTATAATTATGCAAATCATTTATCTCAATCAATATACTCTCCCTCAGCTTCGATACAGCATTTGGCACGGTCAATTAATTGATGAAATGAGTTTTTTTATATCGGTTTTTGGGATACTGTTGAGGATCATGGTTACCGCTCCTTGAACGTTTTCAATGGTGTCGTATCGCTTTCCTTTCATTGGCAAATGAAGTCGGGGGAAGAGAAAGAAGTCACAGGATGCTAAATCAGGTGAACACGGACAGTGATCCAACACACGAATTGGTTTTTCACCAAAGACTGTCTCCAAAGATATTCATGCCGTACATGACGAATTCTCGCTATCAATCGCTTCAAAACTTTGAGATAAAACTCACCACTGACCGTTTGGTCAGGCGGAACGAATTCTTTATGGATAATGTCCTTGGAATCATAGAAACAAATCAGCATTGTCTTTACTTTTGACTTCGCCAAGTGACTTTTTTTCGGATGCCACTCTTCTGGTGATCTCCACTCAGCACTCTGGCACTTTGTTTTGGGCTCATACCCAAAACACCATGTTTCTACACCAGTAGCAATCATTTCAAGGAAGTTTGAGTCCTTACGAGTGGTTTTAATGAGGTCCTTGCAGTGTTCAATTTGATACATTTTTTGGTCATCGGTCAACTTGTGGGGAACAAATCGCGAATTCAATTTACGAAGGCCCAAACTCTCGGTCAAAATGTTGTGCACAGTTGATTTTGGAATCCCTAATTCATCTTCAATCAATATCAAAGACGATTTCAGGTTTTCTTTGATGAAATTATGCACTTTTTGGATGTTAACTTCGCTCTGTCCAGTTTTTGGATGGCCCGGCTTTTCATCGTCCTCAAGTGTCTCACAACCACTTTGAAATATCTTAAACCACTCATAAACTTGAGTGCGGGATAAGCATTCATCACCGTATGCTTTTTGAAGCATTTGATGTGTTTTGGTAAAACTTTTAGCAAGTTTAACACAAAAGTCAATCAGCTCTGTTTGAAACTCATTTTCCGACCGTTCGTCAAAACACACTGTCACTTTTGGAACTATAACTCGGCTTCTAATGAAACAAAGTTATAAACAGTTGAAACAACACTAATGAAGGTTGCCGCTTTCAACAACAAAAAATATACAACAGGTGGTGCCACTAGTTTCTTATATTTTCCAAAAGTTCGGTTTCTTTTTGGACAGAGGGTGTATACAAATTCAACATGTGACTAGTGGTGTGCCATAAAGTTGAGCAATGGTCCCAGCACTCAACTTTGTGGTACACCACTAGTCACCTGTTTTTGCCTCAATTCTATCCTTCCATATACCACTTTTGATATCTGTCCAGCAGCTATCCTCTTATCCACTTAACAAGTGTCATATCCATCCCTATTTGTTCTAATTTGCATAACAGAGTTCCATGTGGTATTCTGTCAAATTCTTTTGCAAAATCCAGCAGAATTACCATATAGCCATTTACTTTATCTAACTCTGCTATTACTCTATTATAAAAAGTTAGTAAATTACTAAGGCATGACCAATCTTTCACAAAGGCATGTTGCCCCTCATACAGCATCATATTTTTATACACCCATTCTTGAATTCTCTTTTTTATCAATTTTTCTAGTACTTTTACCACCACCTGAGATACTGACTGGTCTATAATTTGCTACTGTAGTCTTCAAACCTCCCTTATGCAAGGGAATTATTTTGCTCTCTTTCAACTCCCTTGGAACTCTACCAGAGATGAGACTTCAAGAGCCTAGTCAGAGGCATTGCCAGTTCCCTTGTACATTCTCGCAAAACCCTAGCTGATATCCCATCTAATCACACAGCTGTATTTACATTGAGATTCTGCAATATCCTAAGAACCTGCAAATTCATCCACCTCTGTTCCTACATTAGTGTCTGTCACATATTTAAAGCAGTAACCTCACTAGTAAGAAATATGCTTGCAAAGTGGTCACTCAGTAAATCAACTATTTTATCTGCTTCTGTAACCTTGTGACCATCATCACTCATTAAGACTAATCTTCCATAATGAATGATATAATCACGTAATCACAAGAAAGATATTTATTTAACCAAATATTTCGGTCTGGAAATATTTGGTTAAATAAATATCTTTCTTGTGATTACGTGATTATATCATTCAGTCTTATGTCGCAAGTATCCTTAAAACAACAAAATCTTCCATAATCATTCTTCCTCTTACTTGCCACATAATGAAAGAACTCTTTGGGATTTCCTTTGGCCTGCTCAGCTAGATTCTTCTCATAATCTGATTTTACATTCCTTGCCATGCTGCTCACCTTTTTTGCCTGAGTCTTGTAATGTTCATGAGTTTGCTGGTCATCTTTCTCCCTATATACCCTCCACATCATTTTCTTCTACAGCTTGTGTTTAATGATATTACGCATCTATATAACTCCTACCTGATTAACCCTCCTTACCTTAGGTATACAATTGAATATTGCTTCCACTACATGACCCTTAACTATATCCTATGCACTACTAACATCCTTACCCTGCAATGTTTTATGCCATGGTACAGATTTGAGTTTTTTCTTAAGTATGTCATAATCACTTGCATTGTATTCCTTGTGTTGTAAAATCTTCCAAGTTGCTTTCACCAATTGGAGGCAATGTGGTCACAATGGTTATGGATAGCTCTTCTGATCCTATGACCAGGTCCAATACTCTCAACACCCCTAGTCCCTTCCATTACATGCTGTCTCAACTAATTATCTCTCAGTAGGTGTATAAATTTCATTTCCTTCCTACCATGTGATTTTTCTTAATTCCAGTCTATATTTCCATAGTTGAAGTCCCCCATAATAATCACTTGACCTGTACTTATTGTACTATTTAGCCATGCATGTCTTCCAGATCATCCATGGAACACCCTGGCCTATAGCAACAACTGATGATATTTTGTCTTACTATCCTTAATCTCATACCAGATTGCTTCAAATGAACAACCACCCTCCTGCCTGTCTCCTATTCTTTTTGGCTGCAATTCATCTGCTATCATCAGCAGTACCCCCCCCCCCATCCTATCTTATTTTCCCTGAAAATACTAAAAACCCTTCAAATTCTATCCCTGTAATTATATCATCTGCTGTTAGCCAAGTCTCAACTAATCCCTATAACTTTTGGAGATTTTGCACTAACCAATGCCAAAAACTCCTCCCTCTTCTTCCTGATACTTTTAGCATTTTTATATAGATGAATATGTTATGAATTTACAGTTTAATGACCTGTGTATATATTTTACTGTAAATAATATTTGATTGATTCGATTATTTATTTGAATATACTGAGTGATTTATGACGTCTACAAGAATAATTAAAGATAAGGTTTATTTGTATTGAGTTGAACCCCTTCAAGTCTGAGATCAGTAACAGCATTTCAACATTCAAAATAGATGAATACACCAGAAAAAGGGAAATTATCAATTCAAGATCCACTAAGCATTAAAATGGCAAATTAGGAGGCTAAAACAAGTACTATGCAATCAGCCAAATCTGAATCAGAACGATTGTTTCCTCTCCCCAAAAAAAGTTTGTGAGATTCTTATCATATGTAATCATCAAAAATAGTTTTCAATAATATTTTTAATAATATTAATTTCTAACATGCAGCAACAGATTTTAATTGGTAAACCAACTGTTGTATGTACCTTGTATTCCCATTCCTTTGATTTGCTTGTTTCTACTCACTGATGATGATGTATTGTTATTTTCAGTAAGAAATACCGGAGAGGGCGCTAGTGAGTCAAGCGCTGTGGACGTTTCTAAAAAGAGCTCCTGATTGAGATAAGTTATTCTAGGAATAATTAAGTATATATGCATAATTGTTTGAGTAAGAGTGGCTGTAAACGTTGTGCGCTATCGGTATTATTAGTGTGGGGGACTTTTCTTGCCTAAACTAAATTACAAAATCGTTATTATTAGACCTAGTAACCTGCAGAGAAAAAAAAATGGCAGCGGCATTGTCATTCCATGATTTTAATTTAGATTTCAGTCGTTTCTTTAAGTGTGAGGTCTGTTATATGTATTCCTTCGATTACATAAATGATTTGTGGATGTTTAGCACAGATGGAAGAAGGGTGTGTGCGAAGTGTGACCTGAACGAGGAACTGATGAATGCAAATATGAAATTGATGACAGAAAGTGTTAGTAACGAGAATGTCGCGGGGAAACATGAGTGCACATTTGAAAGAGAAGGATGGCGAGAAAGAGAGGCGAAAAAATGTTAAAAAATCAGTAAAAAAGAAAAAGAGCGATTTGAAAACCGTAACGGATGTTAAAAGGGACAAAAGAAAACGAAATTGAGAGAACAAATGAAACTAGAAATGGCGTGACGCAGAAATCAAAAGTGAAAAAAAACGAAAGAATGAATGATAGTGAAAAAAGAATGAATGATGGCGAAAGTTGGACGAATGTTAGACCGAAAGTACAGAAACAAAGAAAGATAAATGAGAGTGAAAGTGAGAAGAATGATAGCGAAAGTTGGAAGTATGTTGGACCAAAAGTACGGAAACAAAGAAGGATGAATGAGGTGAAAGTGAGAAGAGGGGATCGAGAGTTAGAAAGATTTAATGATAGAGAGAATGTGTCGTGAGATTCGGAAGTTGAATTGCATTGGATGAGGCAAGAAATGAAATGGATGTGGAATGAAATTAAGAAAATTCAGGTCAAAACTATTAAAATAAATCATGATGGCATGAAAGAGTTAACGAAAGATGAGCAAGTGGTGTTGTATGGCGACTCCATTATTAAAGGTGTGCTAGAGGATAGAAAGCACAAGGTATGTTTTCCAGGTGGTAAAATGAGTAGAGTGATTGAGGCATTGGATATGAGGCAGGAGCAAGCAAAAGAGTTAATAGTATTAATTGGTACAAATGATTTGAGAGAGGACAAAGAGTGTGTCAGAATGGATATCAGGAGGCTGCTTGGAAGGATAAAACAGAATAGTGTGACAGGAAGGGTAGTCAGTGTGTTGCCTAGGTATGATTGTGGTGAAATGAGGCAGAGAGCAAGGATTATGAATGATATTCTGGCTGAAATGTGTGAGGAGATGGGAGTACAGTTTATTAATGTGTGGAATGAGTTTGAGGGATGAAGTGAGCTGTATGGGAGCGAGACTGCATTTGAGTGGTTATGGTGTGAGTCGCTTGGAGAGACTGCTGCTGGAAGGTAGAGAAGTGAATAGAGAGAATGAATCAGATCGAGAGGGGAGTGATGTGGAAGAGCAGGAGAGTAAGACAGGAGAGATTGAAGAAGTGGATATGAATGGGGAAGTGAGTGGTATGAGTATAGAAAATGAGAGAATGGGTGTGCAAGAGGAGCAGGGAAACGGGGAGGCTCAGGGTGGACAGGGGTACACAGCATGAGAAAGGTGGATACTCCAAGAGGAGGTGAGAGCATGTGTAGGTAGGAAAGGAATGGGATGACCAGGGATCAAGAGGTAACAGTTGGAATTGAAAAGGGTTCTAAAATGAAGAAGCATAAAGGGAAATGGCCCCAGTCTAGCATGGAGAGATCACATCGAGTGAGTGGTATCAGTGGAACTAGCTGTAGATCCAGAAATGAGCTGTTGTGTTTGTATACCAATGCTAGAAGTATAAGAAACAAGGCAGATGAAATGGTTGTACTAATTGCGTCTGTTCACCCAAAGATTATTGGAATAAGTGAGACATGGTTGGAAGAGGATGACATCCTGACAGGAATAGAGATGGAAGGGTATGATGTGTTTCGTGAGGATAGAAGGAGTAAAAAGGGAGGGGAGTGCTATTGATGATAGAGAAAGAATTATGTCCATATAAAGTAGAGATGCAAAACGGAAATAGTGCCAGTGGTTTTGAGGCAGTGTGGTGTGAGATAGAGGTGAATGGAATCAAATACTTGGTGGGATGTTGTTATAGACGTACTGTGGATGTGATAGTGAAAATGTATAGTCAAATTAGCCAAGCAAATAAGAAAAGGGTGATTTTAATTATGGCAATATAGACTGGAATGATGAGATAGCAACTGGAAGTAAAGAAAATGAGTTTCTCGAGTTTTTGAAGGATAACCACCTCAGACAGTATGTAACAGAGGGTACATGAGGATTAAGGGTCTTGGATTTGGTCATCTCATCAGAGGATGTAATTATAAATGAGGTGTCAAATCATCCACCAATTGGTGAGAGTGACCATGAGGCGATTACCTGGGTGGTTGCCAGCAGTGCAAGGACCCCTGTGAGAAAAGGGGGTATATGTGGAACTACAAGGGAGGGGGGGATTATGAAAAGCTCAGGAGACAGCTTGCAGGTGTAGCATGGAATGAGGAGTTAGCTGGAAAAGAGATCAATGCAGCTTGGGGGATTTTCAAATCATCCTTCAAATGATTTCAAATCAGATATAAATTACATGATAACCACAATAATTACTTTAATTTCATTAAAGTAATTATTGTGGTTATCATGTAATTTACTGTTTAAATTTAAGGGACGACTCCCACAGTGTTTCCCTTAGTGAGAACAAAATCATTATTGAAGTATACCTTTATCCATTACTTATGATGCACTGTTCCTCCTTTCATCTAGTTATCTATGTATTCCTAGTATTCGCAAAGAAGTAAATGCATTCCATTTGCCACTCATCATCCAAAAATTCTCTTCACGATTTCTGACAATTCTTTTTCTTGCCAGGAGATGAAGAGAGTAAAGTTTATACTACTTTCCTTGTCTCTTCCACTTCCTCTAGTATCAGTCCACTGAGAGAGAGAGAGAGTATGCAGCTTCCATTAGTTGATCCCAGATTGCAAGACTTTATATTTAGTTGCATTAAACGGTCAACCCATTCCATAGCTTGCCTGTCCAGTTTATTCAACTCCTTCTGAAAAGCAACCACATTGGCACTATGATAACCTTCCCCAGCTTCACTTCATCCACAAACAACCAAATATCCCACTTTAATTCACTGACAATGGCATAGACAAAAGTTAAACAGTAGAGATCTAAGTACTGAGTCCTGTGGTCCACTTGTGACATTCTGCTTTCTTGACACCACTACCTTGTATACAGCTCTCTGGTATCTATCAGATAGCCAGTCTCCAATATGGTTTGCTAAACTGGTATATAAATCCATATATTATAACTTAAATATCAACTTATCATGTGGCACTATGTCAAATGAATTTGTAAAAATAAAAAAAAATGGCAATATATACTTTTCTCTCATCAGCAGCTCTGGTTACTTTATATAACAGGCAAGCATATTACTGAAACAAGAAAACCTCTTAACAAGTGCTGACCCTTATACATATCATCCTCATCTGCCCAATGCCATCTACGATCTCCCATCAATTTCTCCAAGATCTTAACCACAAGAAGAAAACAAACTGGTCTACAATTTGACACTTTCATTCTACCACCACCTTCATGTAATGAAATTATCTTACCTTCTTCCACTCCTTGGACACCTTTTCCCATAGCCAGACTTTCACTGAAAAGGCAGGTTAATAGAGTTGTCAGTTCCTTAACATACTGCCTTAAGACACATAGTGAAATTCCATCCAGTCCCACTGTGTTATTGAGATCCATAGTACTTAGTATTTGAAACATATTCTCCTCATGCACTTCTAAGCTTTGAACCCTCACCATCTCTCTAATACTAAAACTTACTTTTTGAGAATGAAATAAAAGTGATCACTCACTCCACTTTGTTATATGCATTGGTCACTCACCGCATTTTCATCTATCTTTCTTCCACAACAATCATTTCTTCTCCTACTGGCCCACATAATAAAATAATTCCTTGGGATTTTCCTTGACTTGGGGGCTAATATCTTCTCATGTTCCAATTTTATCTTACTATGCTAGTCACTTTCCTAGCATAGCATAATAAATTCCCTCTATACTTTTTCAAAATCTCTTTCACATCTGCCGTATGAATTCATTAGTCATCCACTTTATACCAAAACATTATATTTAGTTGTGTTCATGTAGGAGAAATTAAAATAACAAATAACCTTTCAATGAAAATTCAGCTAAGGCAAACTGATCACCGTTTCTATATTTCATTTGTTTCATCTCATTGCTAATCTATTTTCTATGGGTGTTTGGTCACTAATCTCTTTATAAGTGTTTGGTTACATCACCAAAACACTATCTGTGTGTTCAAGCATTGCTGGATACCCAGTGTTTATTATTAATGCTCCTCCAGAAGAGTCCAAGGACTCATCAAGGGAGAGGATTCTTTAATTCATTCATAGAAATATCTACCCAATCACTCAACATATTCACTGATGATGATGATGCATTCACAACATTTAACAGTAACCTATTCCACACTAACAACATGCTATGAGAACAATCTGGACTTCACAATCCCCCTATGCTACAAGTTTATTTTGCTCATGTATCTCTCTTTGAGTACACATATATATTGAGTAAATTCAGAATAGGAAACGGCATGTAGTAGTAGTAGAGCAATGGAATTTCTAGAATTCTTGAGGGACAAATGTCTTAGGCAACACATAGAAGGAACAGATGTCAGGTTAGTGAACTGGATTGGAGATCGGCTTTCTGATAGAAATCAGAAAGTGGCAGTATCCCAAGGAAAAAATTAAATTTTGTTTGTGTTTATAAATAATAACAATGCTTGCAACATTATATAAATGCAATACAACATGTTAAAGGTTATAGCTTATGTTTTGACATTGATTGAATAGTTAATAATTGTAATTGTTCGATTAATGCTTTAGATTACGAAACAAATGCACTGCGATCTAAGGAAGTGTCAGAATTATCACATTCGGCCAATTGCAGCTAGACTCTCTGATATTCGTTTGCGCTTCTCATTGCATTGCACTTTACAAGCGATTCCAATACTGCTCGTTTGGGCAGAGTATCGTATGCTTGCTTGTGCTATTGAGGAAACTTTTATTATTGGTGCGTGTTCGTGGTGAGGGTGAACTATTTTTTGTAAATCTTATTTTATTTTGTTAAAATAACATATAATTATTTATTATAGATACAAGGTTGAATTATGAAGAGCGTCACTGTTGAAAATATGAAAAGAATTATATTTTTTCAATTATCGTTACATGAAACAAATGCACTGCAATCTAACGCAGTGTGAAAATTATCGCGCCAATTGCAGCTAGCTTTACCAATATTCGTTTGCGCTTCTCATTGCATGTTACAAGTGATTCTGACACTGCTCGTTTGGGCAGCGTATCATACACTTGCGCGCATTATTTCTGTGAGATGCAAAACTTTTATTATTGGTGTTTGTTCGTGGTGAGGGTGAAATATTTTCAATAAAGCAGTTTTTTAATATGTAAATTTATTTATTAATAAATTGGTTACTGATTAGGAAAAAAAAGATTTTTTTTAAATTTGTATATGCAGCACCCCCACTTAAAATTTTCACCAGCCGCCACTGATACATAGGCTAATAACCCATATAATCCCACGCCTGAGTCCCCATTGACATTCCAATATTTTAAGCACCTCCATTTCTTCAACCTCTATTCTCCTATCAATGTCACATCCAACATTGCAACATGACCACCTAGATATTACACCCTTGCAAAATGATCACTCAGTAAATCAACTATTTGGTTTGTTTCAGTTATCTCCCCACCATCAGAACTTTTTAAAAGCATCCTTCCATAGTCTCATTCCTCCTTTTACTTGCCACATAGCAAAAGAGCAAGTTCTTTAGGATTTCCTTTGGCATCATCAGCTAGCTTTCTATCATAATTAGCTTTGGC